>NC_056743.1:1375798431-1375850931 GCF_019279795.1 Protopterus annectens
TGGACAAATAGGGACAGATGTAATTACTGCTCTCACAAACTTCGAAAGTTCACAGAATAATAGTATGTACATAAGCATGAAATGTTGTGAAGGATGTGGGGTAGTCCCCAGTATTACAGAGGTCCGTACATTTATACTGTAACAAACCGTCACATATGTTGACTGTACTATTGCATACCTGTAGTTAATTCATAGTTAAGTCATGTGCAAAATAATAATCCTCGTAAGAATGAATACAGGAAATAGTCAAATGTGAATGGGAACACCACTCACCGTGGATTATGTATTGTAACCACCCCCACCCATATTATGTATTGCCAACATTATAAGCTGCTGACAGATGCCCAAACACCTGTGTCTGTAAACACAGATAAAATGTTTAAAATGGACAAACCCTGTCCATGTGCTTTGTCTGACATTTGAACATGGTCAGGGCAGTTCCGTTCACCAAGCGGACAAGCCTAAACCCAGATCACCACATGAACACCCTGACAATTAAAGACCTGTATGTGTCAGGACTATAAGCCTTGGGGTTCTGAATATCCCTGCAGTGATTAAATATGCAGCTTGGGTCCAGAGCAGTAGGGAATAGGTAATGTGTAACATGTAGTACCGCATTTTTCCCAGCAGGAGAATGGATGCCTGTGCCGTAAGTGAAGCGGTGAGACATATGTTAATGTAGCTATGTACTATGGATATGCATATAAATGAGTCAGAACACCAAACGTATAGTGGTTACAGCATCCGGCCAATGTGAATGCAGTCCCGGTTCAACTACGACTACAGCACATATAATGTGAAAGTGTAATGAATGCATCTGTGCTGTACAGACAGTTAAATATGTAAAGGTAAACATGTGTTTCGCATACGTCCATTAACCGGATTACAGATAATATACTGGTACTGTCACAAGTAATAAAGCCCACATAAGCACAAAGACTTAGTAAACATATGTAACCCACAATAAGGATATGTATGCGCGCCTGCGCGTAACCCACAATTAGGAAATGCAAGTGCACCTGTGCGTGTGTGATTCGCTCACAGCATAGAAAATGAATGCTGTTTCCCCCACTTTAGTTATACATGGCTCAAGCCTGTTAACCCCGTAAAGTATGAAACCGGACAAAGGCATACAAACTACCGGTACAAATAGGGACAAACCCCAGATATCTGCCAGAACAAACATAGAAAGTGGATAGAATAACGGGTGTGTCAGTAGCATGGATTCTCTGAAGGGTATGCAGTCGTAACCTGAACTGCTTGCCAGTATTCCCCACCATAAGTCTCAAATGAAATGCCACTACATTGCCAGATAAACACAGGTTTATGTAAAACACACCGAAGATAAAGAGGCAACCAGCTGTACACTCTGCGACAATCTGTACAGTGGAAAGGTATGGTATGGATATAGATATATGTGTATACACATAATCCACAGACGTAAACCAAAGCAAGTTATGAAATGAGGATTGTACATGTATATATGTATACACAACAGACTTATGTCCCATAGATATGACATATGTACATAAATAGGCCACATTATAGCTAATATGGGTAGACAAACAGACATGCACGAAAGGTGAATAAACCGCTGCATTCCAAACCATTGGCCAGAAAGTGACAGTCCAGCAAGTTCTACACTTTAAACATGCAGGTAGGTGTCCATTGCAGGACCCCAAAAATTGATCCATATGTAGTGTCAACCGACATTGACACAAAATAAGTGACCTCAGCAAATCCGATATAGCTGTACATGCAATAGTAGCAGGTGCAAGGGTGATGACACATGTGTCGATAGAATGTATGACATACAAACTGATATCCGGAGAGTGGGGAGTGCATATAAGTTTCTCCACACTTCAGTACCGCACACATTAAACATGTGTAATGGGTACTGTAGAGGGTTGTCAGGTATGGGAATCATGGGTAGGAAGAAATGGGCCTAGGTGTTGTTTGGCAGAGATTTCGTAGGCCCGCCCCATGGGAGTGATGTGGGTATAGCACACGCCTATATTCTCAATAATGGGGCAAACCATCCACTGGATATTGCGTAAACCATTTTGGCAATATGTAGGGCCCTATATCAGTGTCATGTAGGCGATTATCATGGATGGACATGCGTATGACCAAGATGGTACCCATAACTGGCAAACTGTCAGAATAACACAGCTGCACTAAGGCATAGTACATGAAATACAAACAGGGACTATATTAGATATACCCCAGACAAAGTCAGAACATTGTGAGAATACTGGTGTAGCCAGGAATACGTATGTTATGAGTGTTACTAATCATGTAATGGAAATGTCAGTCACTATTATCTAACCGCACAGTTCGTAATGCCTTGCCAGCAATTTACCAGAAAGGCACATTACTATGACAAATGTAACAAGGGCAAACGTCAAACGTCAGGGCGTTTACCCATAATGTGTACAGGTTAGGGGTATGAAGGTAACCTGTCCAAAATACATGTACAGAACTAGTGATACTAGGTGGACAGGTGAGAAGAAAGACATCAGGACAAATGAGAAAACATGTACAAGTCATACGCATGTACTCCGACAAATGTGAATGACAACGTATGCCTTGTGAATGTCAATGTGGAAGGTTAATAGACACAAAAGTAATGTGTCCCTCAGGGTGTCATGTAGTGTCACCATAACAATGTCCAGTCCCCCATACTCGTACGTGAGCTCTGCCACTGACGGAAAGCGCAAATACCGGCGCACACATACGGTACATGATAGACCAATTAGTGTGGATAAGCAGCTGTTGGCCTGTGTGAGGACTACAACTGTCTGGGTGGGTGTGTCCTGCAATATAAATGTGATGGCATGTGGCATGTGACCTGTGTGTATTGGTGTCAGAAAGTTGATATCTTGTATCAGACACATACTCCGCAACAGTACAGATTTACAAAGAATGTGCAGAGTTCTGCCTCATATGTTTGGTGTGTTCCACGTAACATCAGTAACATTCTGGCACATTCCTGATAACTGAAGTCATGAAATAATGACAAACATGTGATTAAGACACCAAATCCAACAGAAAAGCCATACTAATGCAAAACCTATTATTGTGTCAACTATCTACGTTTGTAAGAGCAACATGTCAATACTGCCCCTATGTATCCCACTATCAGATAAGGCCTTGTCCAGAAATTTGCTCTAGGAGGTGGAGTGGTATGATCAGAAACAGATACATGTGTGAGGAAACAGCAATATCAACTGCGAGATAACGCAGAATGTATGAAATGCGCTGCAGTAGGACGTTCAGTACTGTCCGCAGGTATGTGCTGACATGTTAAATGACACAGCAGTCTACATGAAGTACCTATAGGGCTGTCACCTTTACAAATGATGATAGTGGGACATACCCACAGCCATGCACACAGCACAAATAGACATACACACAGCAAAACTAGGCCATGATACATGAAGCCTCCAGCGTGTACGAGTACAGTGAGAGTACAGCAAGGATAGATGTCTGCCAAGATATACAGCAAACGCCTGTAAGGGCGAGTAACACCGCCCGTAACATGGACGTTGCATGGACAATGTTGGGATTTGCAACATACCCCATTGGTATGTGAAAACTATGCAAATATGCGATACATGAAACAGTCAGCTGTCCATGCAAGAGCAGAGTTATGGGCAGAAAATAGATTATATATATATATATATATATATATATATATATATAGAGAGAGAGAGAGAGATACAGACATACACACACACACACACACACACACACACACACACACACACACACACACATGTGGCAGGGCTGGTAATCGAACCTACACATTACTACCCTATCACACTACAGCATGACGCATTTAGAGAACACGCTACCGAGATTACTAAACACAGCAGACACACAGGCATTCTATTAGGTGCGTGTCAACATCCGCAAAGACAAAGACATCAGCAGGATATATCTGTGTTGCAAAGCATCTAAAAACATAACCTGAGTCCCCAGGTGGACGGGAGCATGCACACACACACACACACACACACACACACACACACACACACACACACACACACACACACATCCGGCAGGCCAGGGAATCGAACTTACACCTAACTACCCTATCACACTACAGCATGACGCATTTACAGAATGCGCTACCAAGATTACTGAACACAGCACACCCAGAGGCATACTTCTAGGTTGGTGACATCATCCACAAAGGCAAAGACGCCGATAGGGAATGTATGTGTTGTGAGGCAACTAAAAGCATTACTGTGTCCCCAGGCAGCTGGAAACACACACACACACACACACACACACACACACACACACACACACACACTTGGAAGGGCCGGGAGTTGAACATACACCTAACTACTTTAACACACTACAGCATTACGCATTTACAGAACGCGCTACCGAGATTACTGAACACAGCACTCCCAGAGGCATAATTCTAGGTGGGTGACATCATCCGCAAAGGCAAAGACGCCGATAGGGAATGTATGTGTTGTGAGGCATCTAAAAGCATTACTGTGTCCCCAGGCAGCTGGAAACACACACACACACACACACACACACACACACACACACACACACACACACACACACACACATACTTGGAAGGGCCGGGAGTTGAACATACACCTAACTACTTTAACACACTACAACATTACGCATTTACAGAATGTGCTACCGAGATTACTGAACACAGCACTCCCAGAGGCATACTTCTAGGTGGGTGACATCATCCGCAAAGGCAAAGATGCCGATAGGGAATGTATGTGTTGTGAGGCATCTAAAAGTATTACTGTGTCGCCAGGCAGCTGGAAACACACACACACACACACACACACACACACACACACACACACACACACACACACACACACTTGGAAGGGTCGGGAGTTGAACATACACCTAACTACTTTAACACACTACAGCATTACACATTTACAGAACGCACTACCGAGATTACTGAACACAGCACTCCCAGAGGCATACTTCTAGGTGGGTGACCATCATCCGCAAAGGCAAAGATGCCGATAGGGAATGTTTAGAGAGTGAGCAGTCTGAAAGCATATTACTGTCCCAAGGTAGATGTACACAAACACGGCAGTGCTGTCATCGGGCCAACTATTTGTTTTTATCTATTTTTATTTATTTAACATTTGTTGACTGGGAATGTCTGACTAGGTTCCACAGAGCCTGTTTTCAGTGGAGGCCTGGGGAGAAATGCTCCAGATGCATGTCTTTGGAATGTGGGAGGAAACCAGAGTACCCGGAGAAAACCCACGCGAACACAGGGAGAACATGCAAACTCCACACAGAAGGCACCCCAGCCAAGAATCGAACTGGAGATCCTCTTGCTGTGAGGTGACGTTAACCGCTGCACCACTGTGCCGCCCCTAAATATCTACTATATTATATAATATATTATATATAATATATTATATATAATATATATATATAACTAAATATCTATGGAGCACTACAACACTAAATAGATATGGGATGCACCACAGACAGTACACCCTTCGAGAGAGCAACCAGTGTGTTCAATGTAGGCATCCATTGTGACATTGAAAATGGACATCGGTTGCCTGGATGACCACCATGGCTATACAGGATGTCAATGGCCATGCCCACATGCTTAGTATCACACGTCTGTTTGGAATGTACTTTGTGTCCATCTACACAACGGCGTACTGGGCATGCTCACACAGCAGTTGCAAAGGGCCATCTTGCATGCACACGGAGTCTAATCATGGAAGGGCGCTGTGTAATGTACTGTGTGTCCATCTACACAACGGTGTACTGGGCATGCTCACACACTTAGCATTTGCAAAGGGCCAACTTGCATGCACACGGAGTCTAATCACGAAAGGGCACAGTGTGGAATGTACTGTGTGTCCATCTACACAACAGCATACTGGGCATGCTCACACACTTAGCAGTTGCAAAGGGCCATCTTGCATGCACACGGAGTCTAAGCACGGAAGGGCGCAGTGTGGAATGTGCTGTGTGTCAATCTACACAACGGCGTACTGGGCATTCTCACACACTTAGCAGTTGCAAAGGGCCAACTTGCATGCACACGGTGTCTAATCACGGAAGGGCGCAGTGTGGAATGTACTGTGTGTCCATCTACACAACAGCATACTGGGCATGCTCACACACTTAGCTGTTGCAAAGGGCCGGCTTGCATGCAGATGGAGTGTACGCACAGAAGGGCACAGTACAGAAGGGCACAGTAAGGTATAACTGTCCTCACGCACAGGGCGGTCACACATGCAGTGACCTGTACACACACAGCTGCCATCACAGCTGTCACAGGTGCAGGTCACACACGCATTACACTGCAGTGTACACTGTAGCTGTCAAGTCAGCACCATGTCGTCGGTGCAGCACTACACAGCCTTACAGTCCCACAACACCATGTGACACATGACCACTGGGCTGTACAGCGGTGTACACCAGCTGTGCAGAGTACACATGTACCGACAGGGATCCAACAGGTGTTATGCATTGCAATGATACCAGTATACATGAACAGGTCGGCTCAAGACATACCACGGCCCTTACAAAGCTGTGACACCTGACTGTTGCTGTACACCAATGAACACATGTCTGGATATGTCACACATATGATTGTGTGGATGTGTGCATGGACTGCACACACAACACATACATACATAGCCTTTGATGTACCACATGCATAAATGCATAACACTGGCCTAATCAATGCTACACATACGAATGGAAGGTGGGCCCATGTCTGTTGAATGCTCACACTACAGGGGGTAGCAGTGTTGACCGTGACACATACCCTTGTACTGGTCGCCTGTGACACCCGTGATATCATACCGCAGTCCATGTGTTATGTATGTCAACACACATGTCCAACAATAGCAATGCATACAAACATGGCAACAGGAGACACATGTGACATATGTACTGTGCATGCAGCAACCATGCATGTGCAGTGGCTGATGTCCGTAACATAGTTGCACCTACCTATGACATGCAGATGCAATGCAGACCCATCATTGACACCTGTATACGGTGACATACAAACAGCAAGTATGGAGGGATGTGTGTACATAACGTGGTGAACCACCTGTCTAGATGTATTTGTGCAGAGGGTGGCTTACAGTTGTGTCACGCACCATCCTATCATGCCATGTGAAAACAGTACGCTATGTCGCTGTTACGTGATGGTGCTGACATAATGCATACACAGCGGTCAGGTGTTAACAACTATATGTCACATGGCACCTGTAACACCTACAACCTCTCGTGTGCATATAGCAGCACATCTGCCAGATATAGCATTGGTACACATAATGCAATCAATACCGCTGCATGTCTATCAAATGTGTCATCATATGGCAGGTGTATCATTCCCAGCACTGCCATGTGTGTCCGAATGTGTGACCAGGGATGCCACATATCGCGGGGAATATGTCCCAGTTGCTACACATCCCTGTACACCGTTGTAGAGATCTGTACATACGTCAGTGTGGGAAGCATGACGTCGGCCGGTGTGGTGCATCACACACGTCGGCTGTCTGTAATACACATGTTGTCATTTCGGATATGGATAGCAGCTGTCTGCAGCCTCTGCCCTTCTCTGTTCTGCCATTCAGCACGTGCCTGTGCCGCCATTACAGTCTGGAACATGCGTCTGGTGATACCAGCTGCTGCGCTCTGTCCTGCAGGTGCATGCCTGCCAGAGGTCCTCCTACGAGCAGCACCGGCCACATGCCTGTGTGGCACATCTGCAGTCATTACACTGACACCATGGTGTGTAGACACACCTTCTGTAGCCACCACACGTTCCTGTTCCATGCTAACAGACGCTGACTGTCCTTCCTCTATGGCCACTGGTGATGCGGTATGTGTTGGCAGCAGAACTGTGTTCGGGGAAGAGGGGGACATAGCTGGGATGGTAACCATTGGCACAGATTCAGCCCCTGACAACCCTGCCTGTACCTCATGCATATGTTCATCACCGCTAGTTTCTGTGGGGACACTAACATCAGATGGACCGCAGGAGGGTAATGCACCTACATCACCTGTGAATGCAAAGAAATACTGTAAAGTACAATAGACACAGACACACACACGCACACACACACACACACACACACACACACACACACACCCACACACGAACAAACAGACACAGACACACACACACACAGACACACACACATACAGACACACACAGACACACACACACACACAAACACAGACACACACAGACACACCATGCATGTGATTTGTCAGATGGCATGCAGCATGCCTGCGATACAGCAGAGGGCATGCAGCTCAGACAATAATAGCGTTAGTAAGCATACCTCCCTGGGGTGCACACTACAGCAAGCAGGTGTCATATCAGTAGCCATGCAGTTCACACAATCATGGTAGTATGCATGCATCTCCGTGTTACACCATGTGGCCCAGAACAGGATAACAGTACACATGGCTGACGTGACCTTGACATGTAATCTGCTGACATGTGCATTAACATGCATACATGTTTGACACAATGGTGTCCTGACACATGTACAGCATCATAATGGGCTTCACATTGCAGTGTTGTGTGTATGTCCTACACATAGAATGCATGTTTAGCAAATGTGCATGAGCATGGGAGGGTAGTGTGAGCCATCTACATTGCTATACAGTGTGAAGTACAGACACTGTGCCATTGCAAGGCAACATGAGGCATCTATATTGCTGTAGAATGCATAATATGTACACATTGCACGGCCATAACTGCAACACAGTCATGATGTTCAACAGATCGTATATGGTAGACTTCAGTGACACCTCCAGTAGCTGTGCACAGGCTTTTAGGTTGTCCAGTGTACCACATCAACTGTATAATCGGTCAACTAAGGCTATAATTGGACCATGTGTGGACAATGTGCAACAGGGTGTATACACATCCCAAGTACTGTGTGGCTACATGTCTCTGGCCATCTCCCATGGTCATGTGTGCACATGTGTTGGCCAATTGTGTGTGATGGGCATCTTTTCCACATGTCTGTGTTGTCCCATATGACATACACCCATAGATGTCAGATATGTCACAATCCACAGGGCTATGCAGACAATGGGTTGTATGTTTGGTATGTGGGATATAGGGCATGAGATAGTGTGACAATATTGCAGACAGAACACTACATGTCTGGGACATGTCAGGTGGCACATCACAATGTCTGCACCCAATGCAGGGGCATATGACACAATGGTGACACTTGTGGGCTGCCCATATCACAGCTCACTGTGTGGTACTGTGTGCGTACCACACATGTTGTTTCAATGCATACTACATATGCCTCCATTGTAGAACACCTCCACCGTTGTATGCACAGCTGACCACACATGTCGCAGTGACAAGTACTGTAGTTTCAAATCAGTGTATCATTACATTTGCATATATTGCACATGGGTGGCGTGTGTGAATGAAGGGTGGTGCGACCTGCATATCATGACTGGAACAAACATCAGGTGTGCAAGTGTTAACTGGCCACATGGCAAATAGATCTACACTGTAACATGCCTGATACTGATGGCAGTCTCACCTGCAATGGACCCATGTCTGTGCAGCACGCCAGAGGTACCTGTATAGAGGTGACACACCAGTATGAACATTATCCATGACTGTATGACAGCCACAGGTTGCACTGTGCATGTGAACACAGTCACCTGTGTAATAGCATATAGTATGCACATGTGTGCATACACAATGTAGCATACTGTAGTATGCAACATGTGTCCACATACTTGGCATATGTTGTTACTTTACATAATGTACAGTGACACATGCAACTACATGGGATATAATAGCCATATGTGCAGTACTGACTTACCAGGCAACTCCAGGCTCATTGGTTGGGAGACACCCACCTCCACGATGGCAGCTAGTGTTTCTGGATGCTGTTCCCTGGGTGTCCCCAGATTGGCCAGTAGCTCCTCGGTGTGTGTGATTGGGGGCTGGGTTGGTGGCCCACCACCTGTTCCACCTTGTTCCCTGGTGATTGCACTGGCACGCTGTTTTGCATGTCATATCAGGTCCATGCAGTGTCTGCGCTCCTGCTGGTAGGTGCGGTTATGGCCACCCACATCGATCACCCTCCTGCGTAGATCCTACCACAGGTCATCCCGCTGCTGGGCATGCTGTGGCACATGGCTGAACAACAAGTCATAGTTGTCATGGAGCTGTGGGATGAGGACATCATCCTCCTGGCGGGTGTATGCTGGGAGGTGTGTACAGGGCATTATCTGTAAGACATAATGATGGTGACAGGTCACAGTTTCAGAGATGTACAGAGATACTGCTGCACATACATTTCTATGACATCTACTACATCTGCACAGTTATCTTTGCAAAGCATCAGGACACCGACACGACTGACGTGCTTGTGTCACACATGTCACACCCATTATGCATTGGATATCATCACCATATATGTGTGTCACCTCATTACAGTGTTCATACTCCATGTAAATGCTGTCTTGCTGTGGGCATGTCTATTTGCCTGCACTTGTGTTCTTACCTATCTGCACATGCCTCGATGTGTCCACGGTACTACTGTTGACCTGGATGCTGTGTATATGTCACATAACACAGACACAGCCATAATGGACTTGAGCAGTGACAATGCACACATACGCATGGACACCTGTACATGCATGTGTTTTGCCATATGCATCTACACAGCACTGTACAACTGTTCAACATCCTGCCACGGATCGCCTGTATTGCACATGTGATAGACATGGGACAATGGCTAGTCAGAAGACATTCGCAGGGATGGTCATCAACCATAGCATGTGCGGGCACAGTTTCCAAGCTGTAACAGACAGCCGTTGTGCCACTGCAAGGTGCATCAGTGCCACATTACTGATCCAGTCAGTTGATAGTACATCTACCATGCGGCCATCACACCATGTATGACTGGGATGACATGTGCAGCTCTGATGGACAGGGTTGCATGGTATGGCGGGAGTATGTCACATATATGACACAGGGATCTGTCCAGCCTGTGGCGATCCTTGTATTAGGACGGTGGCTGTCCATGACATATGTCATATAGATCAGGATATGGACATGTAGCATGTCCATCATCATGGTGTAGCAAATATCCTTCTGCAAGGTAGACAGCATGCTGCATAGTAGAGGTGTGGATTGTGAAGGCTGGTATCGCACATCCATGCATAGCCATTACCCCTTACAGGTGGTATGTGATCCAATATTGGTCACCACAGTGCTGTATATGCCTGTCCAGTGATCTCTGTGCTCATGGATGGCACCCTGACATGACATGGGTACCTCATATGACTACCTAAGGGGCCTGGAGATGTCACCATGTTGGGGGGTGCACTGCACAGCACCATCCCTTACACAGTGTCCATAATGTTGACCACAGCTTAGGTAATAGTTTATGGGTACAGGGATGTTCACCTAGCGGTGACACTGCTGGTAACATCCATCAGACTGTGCACATATGTCACACACCTCACCCACACAGCCCATTCTGTATGTTGTTCACAACACGACACAGCTATACTGATAGGCCATGGCCATTCACAGCCTTACATACACAGATGCCTAACATTTGTCTGTGTGGTATGGGCTACAATGAGGGTGGGGTACAACACATTAACCCTGTTCTACTGTAGCTGGCACTGATGTGCTGTGCACATGTCACTCTTGCACCTTTTGTAGTTGTGAGTCTGTCAACAGGCCACTGGTGGAACACTCCTGTGACATGCAAAGGTATTTGTAAT
This sequence comes from Protopterus annectens, assembly GCF_019279795.1. Taxonomy (NCBI): domain Eukaryota; kingdom Metazoa; phylum Chordata; order Ceratodontiformes; family Protopteridae; genus Protopterus; species Protopterus annectens. Next base: position 1,375,810,216 of record NC_056743.1, read on the forward strand.
CAAATATCCGTGCTGTCTTCTACATCTGTACTGCTAACATCTACAGTGCTAATGGTTCATGGACATGCACACCATACTCAGCAGAGTTATAGTGCGGTGCCACCCTAAATGACTGTCATCACCACTTGTGGGTTGATATTATCCAACACCCTATCTGTACTGTATGGTCATGCTAGGCACTTGTTCAGAACTTGTGAGCATGTCATGAGCTACTGATTACTATAGCGCCCATTCCACACCATTTCCCACAGGTACACTGGCTGTCCTACACTTCCCAGCTTGCTTAAGGTACGACAGCTGTTGTACACATGTAACGCACATATCCTGTGGGACATGGTTGTATATACAGACATGTCCAACTGTCACGTACCAGTGCTACTGCCTGTCTATATGAGGGATATGTCGTACATGTGGCAATAGAGCAATTGTCTCATGTACACATTCAATGCTCACCTCCCAACATACGGCACTACAGCCTGTGGGGGATGCACTTCTGCAGCCGTGCCAGGCCCATAGCTCTCAGGTGTACCTCATTACGAGGAACGTACCTCATTTGGGGTTCTAAAAGGTGCATGTTCCTCAAGGTTCCACATTGGAAGGGTCTGTCACACTTCATTGTTGTAAATAGTTTACCTGCTAGCCATGGCTAAATAGATGGGAATCATATTAATTCATTGGAATATCTTTTTTATACATAAGACCAGCCTATTTTAGCCATCATATGCCCTTCCTAGTTGACGCTGTTAGTAAGCCAGTTGTAAGTGTTCCACGTTTTGCCCATTTGTCACACAGTATGAGGGCTAATGTTCCTCAGTTTGGGGACAGGAGGCTGACAGCTATGGCTGGGGGTAATGCTGTTGCCAACCCTGACTGCACCTGACAGTCATTTGGGGATGTGTAACATTCGCACCACACCCCACCCATCACATAGTCTCACATGATCTACACCACTGGCCATACCTATGAGGACAACTTGTGCAGTACGTCTCCATACTCACTGTAGGCATCAGAGGTAGCCCCCATCATGGAAGGCAACATCACCAGCTTATAGCCCACAGACTCATGTGTGCCCATCACATACAGCCAATAGTGAGTTATAACATTCACAACACACCAGTCATAGCTGACTCTGTAGGGAGTCACACTGCAGTTCCACACAGCAGGCTACACGAGGTGTTAGTCACTTACATCTTGCTGTCGGGTAACTGCTTCTGCAACATAACCTATGCACCCATGCCACACCTCACCAGGTACGATATGTCTGTCATTCGCCATGTTAGTGTGACTGCCCTGTGATGCCACTTCACAGACTACGTGTGCAGGGACATGCAATTGCTCACCAGTCTTATAGCCCTGAGGGTGTGGGCCTAGCCCTGGGGAGCATTTTGCATTCATCCTGACACGATACCACTGTACAATGATCGACTGTGTCACTTCAACAGTTGCCTATGCTCCTATTGTTATTCCACAGGCATGTGGTATCTGTCCGCTATGACTGTCCTGGTCAAACACAATGCTGTGGCACAGATGACTTGCACCTGTCAGTCCTGGGAGTACAGCTCACATGTAAGGCTCTTGCTGCTTCTATACTGCCTGTCTTGCACAGTTTCCAATAACTGTCACCGGCAGGGCGGTAACTGGCAGGCACGACATGGGGTCATGTGACACAATGCTTGCAGCTTCCTCTGTGATGCATGCAGGCAAGGCACACCTTATAATGCACCACTCAAACATCTCTGCAGTGACTGGGACCTGCCTCTAGGCTCTGCAGAGCACACCTGCAATGACAGGTTATAGACAGACCATACCTTTCAGGCACATACCTGGACCAGCACACCCACAGCTGAGGGGTTCCCATATCCCATTATGTTTTGCACACATCCTGGCAAGTTGCTTAGCACAATGCAACAGAGGTGCTCCATGTGCAACTAACTGTGTCCGGGACTGCTATACACACTGTAACAAGCGACAGAGTCAACATCATACCCCACGGGTAACATACCTTCTATGTTGGTATAGTGGACAGTGAGCCTCAGACAGCTACTACTGATGTGTGACTGACACTACCCCACACTTCACTGGGATAGCCACTCATGTACCGACACATCCATGAGTCATACCCTCCGCTCTGCTGGATCAACCCATACACACCACCTCCAAGACCTACATTACCCTTGGCATGAACACTACCACCATGTGACTGGTGTTACACACCTGGGGTTATCCCCTCATTGGTGGATTCGAACATATGCTAATCGACCTTGTTAGCCACATCCCGGCAACACACCCATCACAGCATACACAGTACATGTGTACTACAACACCTACTACAGACGTCTGCTGACAGCGGTTGTTAACATCATGACACCCGTGCAGATGGACAATGCACATACAAATGCTGACACATACCTCAGTGCACTTCATTAGCATGTACACAACTGCATGGATCATGCTATTCCACACAGAGCCATGATGGTACACACCAGATAACAGACGCCACTCTGGTGGTCATGTTCCATGGACATATAATGTACAACAACAGGTGTAGGCTGTTGCACAGTGGTGTACATTCCCATGTGTGTGGTGGCTCACTGGTCAGCCGTGGTGGGGCCACAGGGTCCCTCATCACATACTCCAAGACTAGCTACGTAAACATGACTGCCACACATTCTGGGGTGTACCACCAGGCATTATGGTGGTATGTCAGTATTCGATGGCAACACCCACATCTGCTGTCACATACAACAGTCACTCAGGAACATTGCAGACCCAGGTGTTGTTGGCAACATGCTGGAGGATGGATTCAATGCTGACAGTACACCCTCTCACTCACTACAGGGCCGCAATCCATACATGAACAATGCGGTGTCCCTGTGGTCACACCTACACAGTACTGACCTACACTCTATATGTCCTGGGACACTGGCCCCATGTCACCTTCCAACGTCCCAGGCTGTGATATCCACCAACCTCTGAATTACATGTCTCCCCACTAGGTCACCATATTCAGTAATAGCCTTGTTTCAGACATTGTAGCCCCTGAATGGCACACAGCAGCATTTATCACACTACACACAGGTGGCACCGCATTGCACGAGTGGGACTATAGTCCTACACACCTGACTGGACTGTTCTGCATGGCTATGGGGCACATCATCAAGGACGTCATTCACAGAGACATTTTTGGGCTCCCGTCCTTTGCTGCCACCTGGGTTGGGCTTGTTAAGGCCAGAGCATGGCCCCTACACATGGTGGACTCCTTTCATACAGTTACCAGGGCAGTTGCTGATGTACGGGAGTCCACACATCCTACATTGTCCTCTCATTGCCTTTCAGCACCATTCCCCATTCTGGTATTGACAACATACACATCCACCTGCACATCATACCCTGTGTCTCAGGATGTTATGCTATGTGGCTCATGGACAGGACACACAGTAAGGCCAGCATACCATGGTACCTACTACATGTCAGGTACATTTGGCATACCACGGTCCTCAGTCATATGGCCCCTCATGTTCAGTATATGGTTACCTGTGGAACAGGCTGGCACAGGGGACTTTCCCTGCCTAGCTTTCAAACCCCTACATACCAAGCACCATGATTGCTCCACCAGCTGAAAATGACTCCAACCATATGGGTGTCACTGTGACAGATACATAATATGACTATCATGGCATCAAGCTGCATGACCCAAGGTGCATGCACATCACCTTTGCATTACACCATTCACCCACTGACTATCTCATGGATGGTAGTCCTCTACATACATATCACATTGTACATGTTTGCAGTACACACATATGTCGCACCCACTCCTGTGGTTACCGTATTGCCACTGTGGCGTGGATATCCTTCTACGTGGCCACACCTATCTGTACTGGGTGTGTAGCTGGTACATAGGCACCCATTGTACCTCTGAACTCAAGACATCTACACACATTCAAGGGTACAGCACCCCATTTAGGATGTACCTTACACAACAGCTACAGCTTTACATGCCACAACATTAACACGCCATGACATTTACTGAGCTCCGACAGTTTAAATATGCGGCTGCACTACGGACACCACATCTGTACACATTTGCATACTACATACTCAGGGGTGACCTCTGCTGATCAGACAGGGCCCATGTCCACAACATTATTGATGGATATACTCCTCATACGCAACATAAGCAGAGGCCACTGTGAGCAACATGCTCATGGATATGTGCACACACGCCACAATGACTGGGATGTGCTTCTGGGTTACATTCCCAAACTGGACACTCACCATGCTGTGGAACATAAGTCCTATGTACATCACGCAAGGACACTCAGCAGCACTGTTCATGTGATACCTCCCTTGGTGGTTGGGAGACACATGTAGGCCTGGGATCACTGCAGTGGCTGTACTGTGCAGAGGTGCAGGTGACACCTGGCTCTGCTGTTCACAGGACACTACCCTGGAGAGGTGCCACTAGTGTGAACACTGTAGTTGTGCTTACACATGGACTTGCCAGACTGCATAGTACCCCACTATGCACCTGTGCAACTATTACATGTCCTTTGTGCATGGTTACTTGGTAGCCCTTCCATTTAGATTAGCTATCATGCTATTACTATGTCCCATACCTACAGGCCATATGTATCCTGTTATTGTACATACCAATAGACGATACCTGTGGTATGCATGATATGCCTGTTATGCTGTGTAGACTATCTGTCATATCTACCTATAATACTATACATTACACATATTTCACATAGTATCCCATAATGCAAAGCATACTTGCACAGCGGGACCACCTTACATATGTCATTAATGTTATATGCCCATACACATGCGTGCTGTGACAGTATATCAACGTATACTATCCCCTGCTATGGCATGTCCTTGTTGTACATACCCTACCACTGACGGCGGGTTGTATAGCATTGTTCTGTTTAATGCCCTCATGTAGCATCCCTTGTGGTGTCTGTACTGTGTACCTTGTGTCCCACTGCTGGATGCACAGTTTCTACAAGCGTTAGTATGCTCAGCAAGACATCACTACATAAATACCTTTCCCCACTTTATGCATTGCGGACACGTTTAATTAATGCAAACCAGGCTATACATACAGTAAAACTAATTAATACAGATCATGCTATACATAACCTTACATATCAGGCGTTCTACACACCTTGTTGTCGTTACGGCATTTCGTTTCTATCTCTCTCACAGTGTTTCAACTGTTATTCGGTATGAGCATACGGTTTGAATGTCTGGCATGTCATCCTTATATACGTCGATACCTGAAACATGTGGATTCATCCCGCCAATTGGTGTTCCTGAGTGACTAATTACTTGCATATCAGCTGTGCAGCTACTCCATTCGCCAATTACATGGCGACAGTGGGGTATAATTGGATTCTCCACTTGGGCATTGCCTATTTGCCCTACCTTCGGGGAGACGGTCTATATTGTGTTTTGTTATGTGTAACTGCAACTGCTATGCATGGAGACAAGTATAGTTTGGATTCATGTCCCCCGTGGATTATGTGTGACAGGTAGAGTATTTGGTTCAACATGTGGGTGTACCTGTCATCCCGACGTCTGATAATGGAGTATTGCAATCAAAACTTGTAACATGGCTGTTTGTTCCAATATACAATGCCTGCAATTTTGCATGACACCTTTAATTGTGTCTCTCACACGGTATGTTGAGGGTTCTGCAGATGTAATTGACTGACTGGATGTTTGTGCTGCTATTACAGTTTGTATTGCTTTAGTTTCTAGTGTGGGGGATGTTGGTGGTTGTACGTAACATATGAGGTTTGTGGGCCTTGCATTTCTACATAATCCGTATATATGTGTGTGTGGGCTCCGTCCCTAATTAGAGAGCTAACAGTTAGTAGACTTATGTTACGGGATTGTACATTGGGCCATTGTTAATTGGTTTCTATATCATCTGCAGGTGAGCTTGCTACTTGTATACCTCCGTAATTGCAGTGATATATCAGGGGATATGTGTAAGTGACAGCTATCCCTTGTATTTCTGTCCCACATATTTGCAGTCATTGTGGTTGTGTTGTTAAAAGAGCCTGTTTGCAATGGGTTGCCACCTTTTCATATGGTCATTGTTGGACACTTGCGGGACACAAAGCGGTGTTTACATGCCAACATGTAGCCACGGTCAGTGCACAGGTAGCACATACTTTTATCCTCACTACATACCTATTGTTGTGTGACTTTGGCTACTTATCATATTGCATGTAACATTTAAGTTTCTTACATACAGGCATAACTATTAAATACGACTGTTACATTATATATGGGACATATTTATGTTCTACCATCTCGGACATTTGCCCTTTGTACTGTTTTATATCAGGACATACCTGCCCAGGGTGGGGTTGTCCCTCCTACTGTGGGACAGGTAGTAACCGTATGCCTACGGCTAGCTATACCCACACCTACTGTACTGATCTGCCTCTGACTTGGCACTAACAAACACATGTTGCGGACACACACACACATTACAGTCACACAGACACACACAGCACCCTCAACGCACACTTACACAGACTACGGCACTCACAGACACAGTTGAACACAGTACCTACGTGGACCGCGACACCGGCAGCGGTGACTAACTGTCCCTTCATATCATCATACTATTACTCGCTGATGTATTGTTCCGGTACTGTGTTCTATCAGTCTTTCAGCCTCGTGGTTACGCATGTCAGTATGTTACACATTCCATGGTTGGCGGTATCCTATTTATTTGTACCTCCAAGATGTTCTGAATGTCGCTGAACTATCTATTATATTTGCAGATATCGCTGAATCCATCTATATCACCATATATCCCTCTATTGCCCTTTCTATCTGTATTATACATATGCATATGTGTACATATATATATATATATATCTGGCGGGAAACGTGGCAGGCACACAGCACCACCATATGCTGTAAGACTCATGTACTGTTCAGGTGTTGGCATTCTGTGTTCCACTGGCTGTTGTGTTTACAATGTTTGAGGGCTGCCTATGTAGGAGTCACACATTGGGCCACCTATACATTACAATTTATAGGTGGTCATGTTTGTGTGCCATCCATTTTACTGTGTGTGCAGGTGGAGAGGTGTCAGTCCATAGGGGCCTACACTGTCAGAGTATGTGCTATACACTCCCTCTTTGCCAAGGCGTAGGCATATTGGGCACGCCTCCATCTGCCTACTGGGGCTGGCACAGTGTGTTCATGGTCTGAATCCCTCTGTGCCTGTAATGGCCTTGGCAATTGCGGTGGGCTATGAGGGCCTTCACCATTTTGTCCCTGCTGCAGCTGCTTCCGCAGGATCATATTATGTAGCATGGCACATACTATGACGATGTGGGCACACGTGTCTGGAGAGTACTGCAAGGCTCCACCAGATGTATCCAAGCACCGGAACTGTGATTTCAGCATCCTGAACACACGCTCTATGATGATTCTGGTTTGTGTGTGTGCCTCATTATGGCATTCTTGCATGGGTGTGTGTGCATTTCTGATGGGAGTCATCATCCACGGCTCCAGTGCATAGCCAGCATCCCCCACGAGATGGCCATGTGGGATGTCCCCCCTGACAAATACCTGATACAGCTGTGAGGCATGCCAGATATGGGAGTCATGGTAGCTTCCAGGGCTGCCAGCACACACATCCATGATAATGCCCTGGGCATTGCACATGACCTGGCATTTCATGGAGTGGAATCCCTTGCGGTTTATGTAGTGCCTACCCTGCTCACCGGGTGGTGACTTGATTTGTATGTGCGTGCAGTCTATCACACCCAGTACCTCCGGGTATTATGCCACATGGTGGAAGTGGCGCATATTGCTGGCCAACTCCTCCTGAGTTCTGGGGAAGTATATCTGCTCATTGGCATGTGGTAACATGGCATCCAGGAACTGGTGTAGTACCCTGGATGCTGATGCCTGTGAGATATCCATTATATCTCCAGTTGGCCTTTGAAAGGTACCTGTGGCCAGTATTCGCAGGCTTACACATACCTTCGTGTCCACTGGGATGGGTTCCCCTCTGTTGTTTCTGGTTCTCAGGCGTGGCCGGCATAGCTCCACTATTTGCTGTAAGATGTCCCTGTCCACCCTGTAACGCTCTACTATCTCCAGGTCATGTAGCCCCTGGTAGGTTACCCTTGGTCTGAACACTCTCCTTCTCCTCCGAGGCCTGTGGTGGTTGTCGGCATCATCCTCCACAACACCGTCAGTCTCTAACACATGCTGATGAATCACAGCTATGACAGCTCCCAACATGTACATTTTAAAAGTTCCCCGTGTGTTTACACCTATGGTGCGGTGTTTGGGAATACACAGGTATGTGTTGGGTGCTTTCACACTTTATACTATTGTGCTGTGAACACCGATGATGTCATAGGGTGTGTATGTACGATCGTAGCTACAGGTTATCTTATGTGTTTTACTGCCAGAACTACTATTGTGGTGCCTTTGGTGTTGAATTACATTTGCCTGCCGTGGATTACCTCTTGACCTTCCCTTTACATTTCTGCGTGTTGCACCTACCATTTTCTGGCGTGCATCCTGCAGCCTACTTTCATTTGTACTTTCCTGGACCTGGCGTATCTTGCGTTATGTGTGCTACTGCCAGTCTGCTGTCAGTTTGCTTTTCTCTGCTGTGTCAGGTCTCCTATCTTTGCAATCCAATACCTTCCCTCCTTCCTTTGCATTCAAATGCCTCCCCTATCCTGTTTTGCAGGTTTCTGCAAGCAGACTTGTCAGCTGCCGTCGATTGGCCTTCGTGGGTTGATTGGTGTTGATTGCTCATTAGTACTCCAATTACCCTACTTCCACATTTCCTTCTTTTCTTCCCCTGACCTTCCAGTTTCTGCTATTGTTTGCTGCGCATGCATCCGATTACTGGGTTTCGAGCACATTTTCATCCTCGTACACATGCGCTTTTGACCACCATGTGTGCTCTCAGCTAAACGATTCCTCCCCACCCCTGTCCTACAGCTTTGCTTAGCAACGGACAGGCCAGATTTGCAATGCTCCAATGTGCTTACTGCTATGGTGGCACACCCCTCTGCTGATGTCATGTATCTCCTCTGAGCCACTCCTCGGTGTTATACCGCTGCACCGTATGGTACAACCTTCATCCGGCGGGACATTTGCGATTCAGTATTATCTGCCTCATTTGCATGGCATTGACTACTAATTCATAGTTACCACACCGAACACTATTGCAAGCCCTTAGTAACCCTTGCACCTTGGTTGTGGTGTTCCATGCCTACCATTGTGTATTATGCTGTAAACCTGATTTCTATTACGTTGCAATTTTATGACATTTTTATATTATTTCTTTATGTTACAGCTTCCGCACACATGCCCTGCGGTTGTGCTGTGCGTTACTGTGGACATGACATTAAATGTTGTTATTTACATGTTGTGCATCTTTTCTTATGTCATTGGCTGTGTATTTCGCCATTGGCATATGTTAACGTTGTGATACCTGGGTCTGGCCCTCTTCCATAGCTCCAATGTTCTGTTTGGGAAAATGTAAACCGTGTTTTTTGTTTTACATTTCCGTGGGCTTATGCTACGCCTGCACCACTTCATGAATCACTATATGCCTTCATTTGCATGGTGCAACACTGCACATGGGGTGATTAGCATACCTACGCTGGGGGCTGCACAGATCTGGCGTACGCCGGTAGTGCACGTGGAATTGGATCGTACCTGAATCGCTCGACGGCCATATTTGGCATTATAATGCCTACGCTCTGCATGCGCCTGGTGCAAGCTTCATGAATCCCATGGTAAATCATGCAAGTACTGTGCTCCTCAGACTTGAATTTCAGAGTGTAGCCAAACAAGATTTTCTCCAGGATGGCAGATTATCTTTTATCTAAACCATCAAGCACTTCTTTTGTAGACAATATTTCTTAGGAACTTAATGAACCTGTTTTCAGTTTGCCATCCATTCCTTATTGCAATATTACCAGCTTACCAGTTTTTTATTGTAACATAGGCAATTTATTCTTCAAGGGCAGCAGGCCCCGAATTTGTAGATGAAACACTAAAATATAAAGTTGTTTGCTAGCAACAACCTTTTCATTAGGTACAGGACTCTTTAATGTGGAATTATTCAGATGACTTTGACTTCTGCAGAGCTTGTGCATGTTGACTGGTATTGGTGGATTGTAATGACAGAAGTTTGAGTGATCTTTTATGGTATAAATTTTCTCAATTGGGCAGCTTTGTTATTATTGATTCATATATTTTGTTTCATTGCTTACTGGAAAAATGTTCAAAGCTATACATTTTAAACATGCTGTAACAAGTGGTGCTGTATTATGCAATGGATATAATCTGATTATTATATATTATAATTTACTACAATCAGGAAGGTGAATCAAAGAACTTTTGCATGGTCCTAAAAATGTGTGCAAGGGGCTTATGATTTAAAAACAGCCCAAAGGCAAACTTATTCGCCACTGGCCAGATGCATTTTCTTCCAATGTAGGTTTCAGTGCTGTTTCAGTGAATGTGAGTTTCAAAGGCAGAAAAGTTTTAATGCTAACTCTGTTTTCATTGTGAGACTGCATTACTTTGTTTAGCAAATATCTATCAGTGTTTGTGCTATAAAATTTGAAATAAAAGTTTTAAATTAAATCCAAACATCTGGAATCATTGTAAAAGTAAAACAGAAAACAGTATGAACACTGAGAGTTTTGAATAGTGTTTATGGCAAATGGGAAGAAATGGAGAAATAGCCAAATAACAGGACGCTGGAATGGCTACATGAGAAGAGATGGGGGTACCAAAATTACATGCATTTTGCTTTTACGTACATGTCCAGAATTTTTGACATGAAAAGTTGGCAACTGTAGTAACAGCAAGTAGTGATGGACAATCTGTGTCTAATTCAGAGACGTGTAAAAATAAAGCGATGGACAAACTGTGTAATTCAGAGACACGTAACAACAAATAGTGATGGGCAAGGAGTGTGTAATTTAAAGATGTGTAAACAACTAGTGATGGACAAGCTGTGTGTAATTCAAAGATATGTAATAACAACTAGTGATGGACAAGCTGTGTATAATTCAGACACGTGCAACAACAAGTAGTGGTGGACAAGCTGTGTGTAATTCAGAGACATGTAAAAACAAGTAGTGATGGACAAGCTGTGTGTAATTCAAAGATATGTATTAACAACTAGTGATGGACAAGCTGTGTATAATTCAGACACCTGCAACAACAAGTAGTGGTGGACAAGTTGTGTGTAATTCAGGCACATGCAACAACAGGCAGTGATGGACAAACTGTGTGTAATTCAGACACATGTAACAAGTAGTGATGGCTGTGTGTAATTCAGAGACACGTGTAACAACAAGTGGGGATGGACAAGCTATGTGTAATTCAGAGACACACGTGTAGCAACAAGCAGTGATGGACAAGCTATGTGTAATTCAGAGACATGTGTAACAACAAGTGGGAATGGACAAGCTGTGTGTAATTCAGAGACACACATAGTGATGAGCAAGCTGTGTGTAATTCAGATACGTGCAACAACAGGTAGAGATGGACAAGCTGTGTGCAATTCAGAGACACACATGTAACAACAAGTGGGGATGGACAAGCTGTGTGTAATTCAGAGACATGAGTAACAACAAGTAGTGATGGAAAAGCTGTGTGTAATTCAGAGGCACATGTAACAACAAGTAGTGATGGACAAGCTGTGTGTAATTCAGAGACAGGTAGCAACAGGTAGTGATGGACTAGCTGTGTGTAATTCAGAAACACATGTAACAACAAGTGGGGATGGACAAGCTGTGTGTAATTCAGAGACACACAGTGAAGAACAAGCTGTCTGTAATTCAGAGATGAGTGTAACACTAGAGAAGAATGTTCAGCAGTGGAATCAGATATGGTATGTGTTAATGGTCATATAGTAACATGACAATAAAGAACATTATTAAAATGAGTGGTTTGATGTATGCAAGTCAGGCAAAACAAATGGCAGTGACTCATAAATGTATAAAAATTGTGACTGTCAGTTGCACACCCTATATAACTGAACTTGGATGAATTTTTGCATTCATACTATGGAATTGCCAAATAAGGGGATGCCACATCGTTATCAAGTGTATCTCTACAAGAAGCTCTTATTGATGGGTCAGTGCATGATGGTGGCCGCTGTTGCTCCCAGAGGTGCAGTATACCAGTACCATGTGGATAGAGATACCATGCAAGACATTGTGGATTGTGCTGGCCTCATCTGCAGCCCTGTAGAAGTCATGAAGAGTATGTCCCAGTGGATATTAGGATATGTGTGACTTTATGTATATTAGCTAAAAGACCTTTCAGTGGCCTACTGGAGACACAGTGGGATATTTTAGGTATCTGCCTCAGGAATCCTCCAATCATTCTTCAATGTCGTGCTTCAGCATATGTGGTTTCCATATACCACAGAGGATGGGGGAATGCCATCTCAAGATTCTGTGATATAGGCCATTTCACTTTGGTACTGAGGGCCATAGATTGAAGCCATTGATATAAATACCCCAGCTGATGAACTAGGAAGGAGGTCAGTGAAGCATAAAGGATATTAATCTATCAACTGCCAGGCAGTCTGTAATATACAGGGTGTCACTTGTTTTGTGTACTCAAAGAGATGTTAAAAGTGTTGTAATGAGTTCAAGATATTTATTGTACATAAACACATCTGGAATTGTAATCAGAACATATACTTTGAATTACATAAGCTAACTGACTCACTTATTACTTTGAACACACTCACATGTGCATCTCCATCATGCCTGCATTCACACTGATTGACTGTACAAAATGGCACTGATCACGCATGTGCTCAGTAACTTATATGCACGTGTCATCTAGCTACAGTGGTTGACTAGGTACAATATACTCAATGATCTACACAGGATATCATGCACAATGTGCTGTCAGGCCACCCGGGCAGTTATCACGATTCCTAGATATGAAACAACAGTGAGCTATAACAACACTTAGCAAGGGGTGTCTTCCCTCGGGGCATCTTGCTAATGATGCTTGATATGCCTGATATGTCCTGGAATCCTGGCCTATGACACCCATCAGAAATCCACAAAATGAAACAAACCAGGTGTACAGCCACTGCCAATCTCAAACAAGGAACAATACTGAGTGTGAGTATTTGGGTTGCTGAAGGCATTCTTTTGCTGTCCAGATTCATCTAGTGGTGTCTTGCAAACTTACTCTGGCACATACGTAAAAATATTTTCGGTGTGAGCAATGTTATACAATAACATACTTAAAGGGCAGTTCCAGCATGGTGGGCACCTGTAGGAGTGGCAGCCCCCAATACATCAGGCAGTAGAGTCTGAGTCAGACAAAGAGTCAGAGGAAGACCCTACAGAAAGGGATGACCATGTCAAATGGATGTGGATGCTGTATACAGTGGCAGCATTTTGAGAGGCAGTGACATGCACATACCCTCAGATCATAGTATACCAGAGTAAAGCAGACTCACTAAATGTGATATATGCAAAACAAATACTAAAATGTGCTTACTCATGCATACAATGGCTACATAGTGCATTAAACATAGGTATTCCAGGTTACAATATACATAGAGAAGGCACACATATCATTATTTGTACTAGTGGAAAATGGAGCACATGTGTCTGCCTTTTACAGGGGTAATTTATGAGTGCAGAGGACTATTAAAATAAGCAGTGCTGTTTTGTGTATGAACTTTCAGTGTGCATGGGGAGGTTAATGTAAAAGGCTTTGTGAAGGGTGTGTGTGTGTGTGTGTGTGTGTGTGTGTGTGTGTGTGTGTGTGTGTGTGTGTGTGTGGGAAACAGCCTAAGAAGCAGTTGTTATAGTTGTAGCACTGCTGTTTAATGAACTAGACAGGTATTTGGCATGCATGGTAGAGGTCAGGGGATCCTGTGAATGCAACTGAACTGCCCACAAGAACACAAGAGTTGACTCTGTCAGTATTTGCACTAGTTGTACCATAAACCTGACTAAATGTTGGCATGCTGTCTGTCTGTGAGCAACATTTGCCACACAACATGCCACTACCATGACTGCCACAACCATGGGAACATCCTATCACATCCGTTACAGATGCAGCTGTTGGGCTAGCACTGCAGGAGCATGATCTTGGTTGTCAGTGCCCAACATACAAACCATCTTTGGAGGTAGTACTAGGATGGCTATGTGGACAGTGCCTCACATCTGGCAGGTGAACTTGAGAGGATATAGCACATTCTAGTATGTGACTGAGTCTATTAAAACTATCACACATACAGGATATGCATTCCCATAGGTCATCTCACACACCCTGCATCACTTTAATTAATTTCACCATAGCTGTGATGGCACTAGCCTGTGCCTCCCCTATGGCCCTGCACGTTTGCTCGGTTATCACCACTGACACACCAACCTCAGGGTGATAGAGAGAGTTAGGGGAAGATCTGTTCATGTGTCCATTAGTTGACACAACATTCCCTGATTGCTAGTGTCTCCAAAAACCAGTTCTTCCTGTGTGGTGTGTGTGTCTCCTGGGCAACTGCAGACATAGATGTTGTGTCCATAGTCTGTGTTAGGGATACAGTGCTCACATTATCTGTGTCCAGCACACACATATCCTTGCATTCAGCAGCAGACTTTCCAGTATTAGACAGTACAAGTTCCAAAATGCTGGTGTTAAAGGATCATCTATGAATATATTAAAGCATAATATTCTGTATAAGTATGACTGAGCACCAGAAGTATACAGGAAAGTGAGCTGCACAAACAGTAACAATTTAAAAAATATATTTTAATTGCATACCTTCTGCAGATGGCTATGCAGGGGGAATTTCAGTGTTCCTGTACAGCACAAATCAGACAGCTTTAAGTTGTAAAGTGACAAAGGTGAATAGAGGACTACAGGTACTCTTACAAAGAAAGAATTCTACATATCTGTGGCATTTCCAGGAGATACTCTTAATGGCTGCCCTATCTCTGGCTTAATAGCCAGTACCACACTGTGCACATCCCAAACAGATGCTAATCTGCTTAACTACAGGAAAACAATACTCCTTAACAGTAAACCTGCAAACTATCCTAAAAAAAACTATGAACTAGTAACTTCCTTCCGACGATGTATAAACTATACATGGGAATTGATGTAAAAAGAGTTTATAGTCATTTAGAAGAAAACTCAATTATGGCTGTGACGCCCAAGCCCTAGCTCAGCAATCAAGGAGCCTCAATCCTCACCACTCACACCAGAGAGAGCGACTACTAGAAAAGGAAAGGATAACTAATACACACAGTAAAGTACAATTTTCCTTAAGTGCACACAGAGATCACAGTCAGTCTGGGGCTGGTTGCCCCCTTGCTCACCAGGTTCCCAATAAGACTCTCCACTGGCACAGCTACGGGGTTCAGATTTCAGCCTAGCTGGCAAGCTAACCTCCAGTACCCTCTCTGTCCAACCAGTGCTTCATGCTCCTGCCCAGGTAGCTGACATACCACACACACTTTGAGATAAGTATTTATACAACTTTTCAGACACTCCTGGGAAAGGTTGACACGGATTCTTTAGCTGTGCTCCTTTACCCAGACTATACGGTAGTAATTCCTGCCACCACCAGCTAATATTATCAGCTACCCAAAGGCCCTTGAAAGGGTGTCCAATTATTACTGTGCAATATTATTATCCAATTGGTAATGTGACTATTCAGTCTAAGTCTTATTAGAGTAGCCTATTACGATGAACTCTAATAAATATGCAATGTACTCTAGAGCTTACTTTGTCTCTACACAAACCAGCCACAGGTAAAGGTTTTTAAAATATTTAATAATAAATAACTAAAACACAAGACAAAACTACTACACCACAAAGATACCTAAGAGTTCAGAGATCACACAGAAACTTAAAATAATATAGTAGGACAGGTCTGATATCAAATAAAAACACTTAATCTAATTTTCTAATCTTTAGCTATTCTTAAGAGAAAACAGTGCTATAATCCAACTTACATACATAAAGCATAAGCAGTGCTGGGTTAGATGTCCAAGATCAAAATACTTCACAATCTCTGGTTCTCACTGTTTAAATTGAAACTGCAGTTCTGATAAACATTACATAATTTCAGTTGGTTCCCATTACATCTGGTCTGGAGTTCCCAGGCTAACAAACTGCATGATTTAGAAAGCTAACACCTGCTCAGGAGACTACAACAATAAAAGGCATTTCACATATACACTCTAGCAGAAACCAGAGAAATAAAACACCTTCCACATGTAACTTCAAAAACATGCATGTTAAGCAAGCATATCCAGAATTCCTCTCTTGATGTATGTAACTGACTTCCACACTCAACACTTCAGTGCCATTGCTCAAAGGAAACTGTATAACCCTTAACCTCTCTCTCTCTCTCTCTCTATGAATTCTGCTAACTATGCTTGTGAATATTCTTATTTGTTAACTCTCTTTACAATTTAATCTTGTATACTCCTGTATTTTATTGTAACTGAATTTGCACAATGCTTTCTTGGAGCTTTTCTCCCCGGGCCTCCACTGAAAATGGGTCATGTTGGCCCAGTGGCTTCGCCGGTAGCCAAACTGGAAATAAATAAATACATAAATTCTGGTCATTAACTTTAGCATTAAAACAATGCGCATGAAACCTCCATCTAGACTCATTGGAGCCAACTTGTAAAACATGAAAGAGATTCATAAGATCTTTTCAACTTCAAAAGGCACATTTGAAAGGCTTGACTTAGTTTTTCTTTACAGCAAGGGGGCAATGTTGCCATATTGTTGAAGTTCACATTTTTACAGTACTTTCTTTACATTTAAGACACAAGCCTGTATTTTACATTTATTTATACACATGATAGAATTATGCATTAAATTCCATTTGACTAGGCTGGTAGCCTTCGCTCATCTTCCTCCAATCTTCACAATGGCAATAGAACAAAACAGCAGTATAAGAAAATCATATTGAACACAGGATCATTTGTTGTTAAATAAAGTCATAATGGAGAACTGTAGAAAGGGGAATAATCTAAGTATGGCACAGACAGACTACAAAAAAGCATTTGACATCATCCTACATTTGCTGATAAAAGAGTGCTAACAGATGTGTAAGATACATCCTACAGTGATCGATTACATTACAGTGACCATGAAACACTGGCAAACCACTTTGCAGTTAAGTCATGATAAAGAACAAATTATTATTTCAGGGATAAAAATTCAAAGGAGAATATTCCAGGTTGTCACCACTGCTCTTTTGTCTTACCCTTAACCCATTAAGCTGTCTTTTAACATATTAGGTTGTGGCTACAGTTTGGATACCAGAAAACAACAAAGTGTAAAGACTTTTTTTGTGGATGATTTAAAATGGTATAGTTCATCAGATGAAGAACTGAAAGCACAACAAGTGGTCAAAACTTTCTCAGATGATAATAGGAATGTCATTCAGACTTGATAAATATGCAAAAGCAACATTTAAAGCAAGAAAGCTGCAGCAACAAGAAAATATCAGTCTTGGACAGGAATGTGATATGAAAGAACTTGAGGAAGATTGAGTATATAAATGTTTGGGAATTGATGAAGGATCAACAATAAAACATGAACAAATGTGAATAAAATTTAATAAGGAATACTTTAGAAGACTAAAATTAAAACTGAAAACAGCTCTGACATCTAGGAACAAAGTCCAAGCTATAAACCAATTTGTTCTTCCTGCCCTAACTTACAGTTTGGAGTGATTGACTGGCCCCAAAAGGTATTGGATCAGTTGGACAGGAATACAAGAAAAATGTTTCATGCTTATCAAATGATTTATAAAAATCATTATATAACAAAATTATATATACCCTGTTCTGAAGGAGGAATGGACCTCCTCAAAAGTGATTACAAGTATAGATCTGCAATCACAGGACTATTACATATCTGCTGACCACACAAGATCCAAACATAGTGAAAGTTTTAAAACATGAGGAGAATAAGTCGAAGATGACTTTCCTGCTTAGTTTAGCAGAAACGTATTACCGTCATGTGGGAATGGAAATCAAACCATACGTAGATAAAAGTCAGGCAGCAACTGAATGTGCCAAAAGACAAAATAAAGAATACATGGTGAAGGATCAGATGACAAGGCAAGCAATGTGGAAAATGCATATAAGTATAGTTGCAAGTACAGAAATCTCTTGGAACAACCTAATGTCAATCAGGACTGAATGCAGGAATGGTTGAGCAGATGTGAATTTAAACCAAACAATGAAAGGTTAATATTGGTGGTGCAGGACAGTGGACTACATACACACTGGTTTACAAAGTACATTGAACATGAGAGAAACAGACAAATGCAGGTTTTGTAAAATAGACTCGGAAACAGTCACACATCTTTCTGGGTGTTTCATACTTATGGCAGAATGACTGTATACTGAAATGCATAATAATGTGGCAAGACTGTTAAGGATTATGCAAACATTATAATTCTGAAGTAGCTGAGAAGAACTGGAAACATGATCAACAAAGCATCATAGAAAATGATGAAGTTTATATCACATAGAGTCATCCATTACCCACAGTTCAAAAAATAGATGTGAGAAGACTAGATATAGTAGTCCAGGAAAAGAAGAAAAAAGTAGAATTGATCATTGAAACTGCTACATTTAGACACTATAGTGTTTTATGTACAGAGATGCAAAGTCATAAAATACCAGGATTTATAGGCAGAAACTAGGGAAAGTTGAAAGAAGGATACCCAGACCATTTCAATAGTAGTAGTAGGAGGAATGGGTCTTATAAATAAGAATTTACAACCTTACTTAGATATGTTACTGATACATGTAACTCCATATGAATTGCAGAAGGAGTCAGTTCTGGGCACATTGCGACAATGCGAATAGCACTTCTGGCTAACATAACATCAAAGATTGAAACAATACTAATTTCATGAACTTTAACCATACTTTGACTTAGGAATGAGGTTCATTCTGTCTTGGTATTAGAAACCAAAAAGACTTATATAAATTAAACCAAGTGGAACCATATGAAGTTATCTCTGCCTTTGATAGGGACCAGAAAATCTTTTGTTTCCATAACAGGTGGCTCAACTAGTAACTCAGAACCCTTTGACCTATCTTCCCATGCTAAGTGGACACTTCTTTGTTCAGTGGCATGTACAATGTTGGTGGCCCTGCAAACCATTTCATAACTATTGTCCTAGCCAACATTTGCATTAATGTTGACCACAAGATTATTCCAGAGACATTCTTGGTAGATCCATTTTGAAGCATACAGCCCAAAGAGCTGTTGGTTACAGAGAAGAAGGCCTGAAGTATCACCTTATTTTCCTCATTAGAGAAGTTCATTTTCCATCTATTCTTCCCAGTAGAGAGTAAAGAGCTTTTTTTTGCTTTGTCTGTTTTAGGCATTGCTCTATGGGAATGGAAAACTGGTATTAACATCTTATTTTTGAGTGGTCCTGAAAACTCATTACACCAACAGTCTTTCCCTTACTCATACAATAAGCTGCTGGTGTGACTGGTAGTTATATATCTTTCTTTTCACACTGTTTAAGTTAATGCCAGGCATGTAAGTGTATTGAGCAAATGCCCCCCAGAAGACAACACCTATAACAGTGCAATTGACTAGGGTGTCATGACTACATACCCTCAGGGATATGTAATATGTGTAAACTATTAAACAGGCAAATGTTCTTACTGATACTGAGAGCACAAAGCTGGACAGAGTATCTTGAACTGCACTTGCGTATGTGCTGATGGCTGTAACTCCCACTATGCTTAACAGTCATTTGTTTGTCTTATCCATGCAGTACTCCTCTCAAAATATCTTCCAAAAACCCTTAAAAGTATTGGCCAAATTATTTCATTATACAGATAAATGGAGCAGCACCTTTGTGGCCTATTATCAAACAGTGTAGATATATATATATATATATATATATATATATATATATATATATATATATATATATATATATATATATATATATATATATATATATATATCTCGCTATATTTTTATCTGTGGCTGCATAATTGTCTGTCTGGATTTTGTTTTCTAATGTTCTTCCAATTGGCTCAGTATCTGCATATACTAAGTAGTGGTTCAGGACATTGCATGTGGTAGCTATTTGCTCAGTGTGTTTTTTATAATCTTTATAATATATATTTACCATCTCAAAAGTGCTTACTCCTCTCTGTACTCTTCTTTTCTAGACCTAACACCACTCTTAAGTATTCAACTGCGGTACCACCTTTAACATTCCTATAAGAAAAGTGCAGTCCAAGTCTGAACTGTCTGCAAACAGCTACAGTTAACTTTGAGTATGTGTCTAACTGTTTGAGCCAATCTTCATTTTCCCCTGGAGAGCACTGTGCTTTGGCTGTAAGCAGCCCCCCCACCACACACATCTTCCACTTTCTCTTATTCCCTTCTGTTAGCAAATAGTACCCATAACTGATCAATGCTTTGTTTTTGTTTATTTAAACTATACCACAGTAGCCTACTGAACAAGGTTATCCTGGTTTTCCACCTGAGAAATTAAGACAAGACTTACAGTTTCAGAGCAGTCCTTGGTCAATTGTGATTGTTCTTAACACATACTTGTCTTGCTTTGTGATTGTTTCCAGCCCCTCATACAAGAACCTAACAGGGTCTCTACCCGCTTCGCTCCCCGCCCTGCCCCCTATTCCCTCCCGCCCCCAGTGGTCCCACCTTTATTGCACTCAAACCCCTCCCATCTTTCCAATAGCCAACCACAGTGCTAACCCAACACTACCTCCTCCATATTTCCTCTACTATCACACCTCCTCAACTGACATGTACAAGCATACCTTTCCTTTGCTCACTGCATGCACTCTCCTTGCATATCTTACATCCTACCAAAGCTCCATCATTCCCCCACTCAACCACTACCACTGTACTACTACTCACACCACCACCCATGTCTCACCCATACTCAGCTCCTCTCCCACCAGCTCAAGAACCATCCCTATGCACCCCCCACATATTCTACCAACTATATTACCCAAACGTAAAGCATCCCTACAACTTAATATAGTAACCCTCCCACCATACCTATTACCCACAGAGAACAATCATAAACTTTCCCTTATAAACAAACACATTCAAAAACTGAGAAAACTAATAATCTCATGCATATCAAAACTAGCCCTAAGTGGAGACATCCACCCCAACCCTGGCCCTACCATCCCCAACCCCAATCCTCATAATCAGACTAGAAATCACAACTTCTCCCATATTACAGCCAATAGAAAGCCAAGTGACTTCCTTCTACTAAGCCTAAATATTAGAAGTATATCCAACAAAGTCCATGAACTCCATGCCACCATAGACTTATACTCCCCATATATAGTCGTCCTGACAGAAACCTGGCTAAAACCTCACATTACCAGTGAGCAAATACTCCCTACAGGTTACGGCATACTAAGAGTAGACCGGCTAAACAAAAAAGGAGGTGGTGTAGCTATAATATTTAAACAACATCTAAACATCCAGATCTTAAAATCATCAGCTCCACAAATAGGCAATGAAGAAATAATATATACCAACCTCAAAATTAACCGAAACAAAACCATCAACTTAATTGGATGCTACTTCCCACCTGGCCAAAACATCCCTCCACTAGAAAACCTCCTCAGCTGGTCTACCCACCATCTCCCCCAAGAAACTATCATCTTAGGTGATTTCAATATTGACTGGCAATCCTGTTCTGGCAACAATCCAACCCATCATGTACACCTTCGTGGCTTCACCCAACTAGTCCAGTCACCAACAAGGATAAATAAAAACTCCAGCAAGCACTCTACCCTGGATTGGATACTAGTCAGTAAGAACCCCCAGTCATATATAACAGGCTGCTTATCAGATAGCCTCAGTGATCACTCCCCAACATTCCTACTCAAAAAATACCTGTACTAAGCTAAACCTGTCGTCTATCATCAAATACATAAAAAAATAAACTTTAACCCACTCACATTCATCTCATCCCTCAAAGAATGTAACTGGCATGCTCTAAAGTACCTCAGTCTAGATGACGCAGTTGAATCTTTTAATACTACATTCCTGAACATCCTTAATTACCATGCTCCCATAAGATTTTCCAGAACCAAAGCACAACCCTCCCCATGGCTACAGAAAACCACTAAGTCAGAAATGAAAAACAGGAATAAAGCCTGGGAGCACTGGCGCAAAACCAAAACCCCTGCAGCTAGACAGAAATTCCTAGAACTACGCAATAGAGTCAAAAAGCTAATAAAACGGGACAAATTCCAATACTACCAGTTTGCCCTAGACTCCTCACAACACAGCCCCAAACAATTCTGGTCCTCTATAAACTCCATCCTCCACCCAGGTAAAGTCAGTACCCCTCCTCCTAACATCCGTCACTCCTCAGAAAATATTGCTACCTCATTCAACACACACTTCACCCAAACCATACTATCACTAGCTAAACAACACAACCCCCCTCCCCTCCAACCCACACCTTCAACTAGTAATCTCCCCACTGCCTTCTCTTTTTCTTCTGTACCTACCTCCAACATAAAAAAAAACCTCTTAACTAAACTTAAACCCACCAAATTAGCAGCAGACAACCTCCCAAGTGAATACCTACAAATCACAGCTGATGCTCTGGCCTACCCAGTATCCATCTTGATTAACCGATCTCTGTCAGAAAGTTACGTTCCCACATTGTGAAAAGTCTCACATATAATTCCCCTCCACAAAGGCGGACCCTCTGCAGAACTAACCAATTACCGCCCCATAGCTATTCTCTCTCCACTCTCCAAAATACTAGAGAGATGCATACATTCTCAGGTCTCACACTACCTCCTTACTAAAAACCCCCTTTCCAGTACTCAGCATGATTTCCGACCAAACCATAGCACCACCACTGCCTTACTCTCCTTTACAAACACTATCCTTCAGCATAAAAACAATGGCTATCTCTCCTCTGCTACTTTCCTAGACCTATCTAAAGCATTTGACATGGTCCCACACAAACAACTTATCTCTGTCCTCAATAACCTATCCTTCTCACAATCAGTCACCAACTGGTTTCAGAGTTACCTGTCTGACCGCCAACAATCCGTTGTATGGCAGAATGACATATCTCCCCAACTACCTGTTTTCAAAGGGGTTCCCCATGGATCCATCCTTGGACCCCTACTTTTCTCTGTTTACACCAATAATCTAGCCTCTGCCACCAAACATGGCACACTCATCCAATACGCAGATGACTCTACCATCATCTGCTCAGCCCAGTCCCTACCCAAACTGCAAAAAGTCACACAGGAAGCCTTTTCCTCTGTTGAAACATGGTTATCTGATGCCCAATTAATACTCAACCCAAACAAAACTAAACTACCCATCTACCAACCCACCAAACATACTCAAAACAACTCTCACTTTAACATCACAGCAAAAGACAACACCACTATATACCCAACTGAACACACCAAATTGCTAGGAGTGGAAATAGACAATAAACTAAAATTTGACATTCACATATCCATGACCATAAAAAAAGTCCACAAAAAACTAGGAGCATTATACAGAAATAATCAATTTCTCACCAAAGCAGCAAATATTTCAATAGCAAATTCCCACCTTATCTCCACCCTACTTTATGCCTCTCCAGTATATACCAACCTAAGGCAATGTGATCTAAACAAGCTAGAGACCTGCTACAACAAAATCGCAAAATTCGCCACAGGGGCATCCTACCATAGTCACCACTGTCTCTCACTTGCTGAACTGGGCTGGCTTGAACTCCATCACCTCCTTCAGTGGTATCAACTCTCACTCGCCCACAAACTAGTAAACCATCCACTAAATGCCCCATCCCTCCAGAATCTACTACAACCCTATCGCACCACCAGACCACTAAGATCCAGCAACAAAAATCACTTGCAGATCACTAAAGCCAATAACTCTGCTGGTGAAGCACTATTCTCTTGTGCCATAGCCAAATTATGGAACTCACTCCCACCCACAATTACCTCCGTACCATCATGCACCAACTTCAAAACTTTATTAAAAGCGCACCTAAAAACATGCTGGCTATGCCCTTGCAACTCCCACTCTAATATCATCCACCCCATCCAACTACTACCTTTCTTTCACCTCCACTAACTACCTTGATGATAGCAAGCTCAGATGCTCATAAGCCTAGTACTTATTATACAGCAGGAACTTCTCATTGTTACATTTGTTAATGCCTGTTATGTACTTCACAGATAAAGATTCTAGTTGTCTACTGATGTACTATGTTCTTCATCTGTAAATATGTTGTAAGTAATTTCTGTGTTAAATTGTTAATCACTATGTAATCCAATGTAACTACTGTCTGTTTATTTTACTGTGGAGCTTTTCTCCCCGGGCCTCCGCTGAAAATGGACCCACGTCCAGTCAGACACTCCCGGTCAACAAATTTAAATAAATAAAAATAAATATATATATACATATATACATATATATATGGATTCCATACACTAGATTGAAGGTTCATTACTTCGAAATAGAGTATGGAATGCACACTACAGCGAAAGTGCACTTAATCGAAAGTGCACTTACACGAAGTTCAGTACAATTAATGGGCATTGTACTGAACTTCTGTGCAGTACTCACGAACCTTAGGGTTAGGGCACGGGCCATGGTAAGGACCTGTGCCCTAACCCTAAGGTCCATGACGTCTGCAGCGTAGTGAAGGACATAGCAATGTCCTCCACTATGGTGCGATAGTCACGAACCTTAGGGTTAGGGCATGGGTTAGTGTATGGGGATAGCTTTACTAAGTATGCCCTTACCCTAACCCTAACCCTAAGGTCCATGAGTATCACACCATAATGGAGGACATAGCTTGTTTTTTGATGTCCTCCACTGTGCTGCGGTACTGTCTGTGAAGTGCACTTTCATTAAAGTGAACTTTCGCGTAAGTGAGGCTTCCTATTACAAGTTTGAAGTTGTGAACTTTCGTTCTTGTAATAGGAATCTATATATATATATATATATATATATATATATATATATATATATATATATATATATATATATATATATATATATATATATATATATATAAAAAATAAAATAAAAGAAATGTCCCAAAGCA
Organism: Protopterus annectens; assembly: GCF_019279795.1. Lineage (NCBI taxonomy): Eukaryota > Metazoa > Chordata > Ceratodontiformes > Protopteridae > Protopterus > Protopterus annectens. The sequence continues at coordinate 1,375,835,384 of NC_056743.1, forward strand.
AAATGTGAGCAGACTCCAAAGCAGTTATCTCAGATAGCAAATCCCAAATATACGGAGACAGGCACAGAAGTAAAAAATCCAAAAATATGTTTATTGTGTAAGCTTTTTCGTAATCAAGTTACATCTTCAGACACATAATAAAATCCCAAAAAAGCACTCCATTTATACCATAAATTAAATAATTAGATAATTTTCCCTCCAAAATTTTTAAAAGTACAAACAATAATATCAGTTCAACATTGGTGGTATGGTTTATACTATTATACCCTCTATTAAATCAAAGTCTACATATATAAAGCAATAAAAATGTAAATCTATAAAAAAATATTATAAAAGCCAGTAAACAGACTATTTCCTGGCAAGTAGCTGGGGTGGCAATGGGTACTAGTTGTGCCAATTCATATGCAAATCTTGTCATGGAAGAGTGGGAACATCATCACATACACTCCAAAGGGAATACTCATGTAAGGATATACAGGCGATTTGTAGATGACCTGTTTATTGGTTGGAGGGGCAGTGAGAAAGCATTGGATGACTTCTTCCATGAACTAAATATGGGTAGTAACTTTTTGCACTTTACCATTAATAAATCTAGAGTACAAATGGATTTTTTGGATGTAACAGTGGTACAAACGGGTTCCTATTAAGTAATTGAACTTCCAGAAGGTCAAACACCAGAAGTTTGAACTTGGAAGTTCGAAAGTTGAAAATGTTGAAGCCGCAGACGTCTGAATTCTTTCCCAGGGAAAGAATTCAGTTGGATGTTTCTGCAGCTTCGACATTTTTTCGACTGTGGTGCGAAAGTTATAGAACAGGTAAAAGTAAGTGTGCGATTGTGACGAAAGTTGGGATTAGGATGCGGGTAAGTGTGGAATACTGATGGACTTTAGGGTTAGGGTGCGGGTAAGGTAAATGTGCGATAGTGACGGACCTTAGGTTTAGAGTGCAGGTAAGGTAAGTGCGCGATAGTGACAGACCTTAGGGTTAGGGTGCGTGTAAGGTAATTGTGTGGTAGTGACGGACATTAGGGTTAGGGTTTGGGTTAAGGTTAGTGCATAGATAGTTGTGTATGTAAGGTTTAGTGTAGGTTTATAAGGTTTTTGGTCTGCTTGTGTTGTGTGTGTGTTTTTCGGAACAGCGGATTTTTTCCCTGGGAAAAAATTTGCTGTTCTGATGTTTCGATGTTATCACATTTCGATCTTCCAAGTTCGAACATCTGGTGTTTGACCTTCTGGAAGTTCGATTATGTAATAGGAACCCTGGTACAGACCAGCTTAGGAGTTACAACCAAAATGCATAGAAAAGAATGCTATCATCCTTCATATTTAGAAAGATTTAGCATGCATCCACCCCACATTTTCCTAACATTATAAAGGGGCAAGCTTTAAGGCTATCATGTCTTACCAACTGTGATAATGAGTTTTTAGCAAGTTTATTGGCCCTAAAAAAAGAGTTTGAAGGTAGAGGATACACAGAAAGGGAAATTGATGAATATGAACAGGTAATGAGGGAAAGAAGTACAAGAGGCAAGCCATACTTCTCAGACCACCATGGGGTTGAGGATAGATACAATGTAAGAGATACAAGGGTATCTATGGTAATCTCCTACACACAAGATATAGGTAGTGAAAGGGATATTATAAATAGAAACTGGCATATTTTATTGGTTGATGAGCAAACAGAAGGGCAAGTTGGATAGTGTCCAAAATTTACATATAGAAACAACAGAAATCTTAAACAACAATTATGTTATTTGAAATCTAATAACAGATTCACCCATTTGAAGATGGGAACCAAAGGTTGTGGTTATTGCAATTACTGTATGTATATAGACCAGTCAAGGTTTTTTTAGGCACCCTGAAACAGGCTACCTATGGGAGATTAGAACTAAGGCAAGTTGCAATACCAAGAATCTTATTCATTTAGCATCTTGTGTGAAATGTTATAGATTGTCAGTTGGTAAAATAAATCGTAAGTTGAAAGAACATATTAGGGACCATCTCTGCTGCATCAGAAGAGGGGAAGACTACAGTGCGCTGGCTAAACACACTTTGTCTGTGGGTACTGAACACACTTTTTTATTTCAAGTATTTCAAGTCTTAGCTGTTAATGAAAGATTAGGTGATGTGACTAATAATACAGAGCTAGCAGAATGAAGGTGGATTTTTAAACTTGGATTTCATAGGGGGTATGGACTCAATGACTCAGTGCCCCTAAAATCTGTTCTAAGGAACAGGAAAATCAATAAATAGTCTGTTTACTGTCTTTTATAATATTTTTTTTTATACATTTACATTTTTTATTGCTTTATACATGTAGAATTTGATTTAATAGAGGGTATAATAATATGAACCATACCACCAATGTTGAGCTGATATTATTGTTTGTACCTTTTAAAATTTTGGAGGGAAAATGATCTAATTAATTAATTTATGTATAAATGGAGTGCTTTTTTTGGGGATTTTATTGTGTGTCTGAAGAAGTAACTTGATTATAAAAGTGCTTACACAATAAACGTATTTTTGGATTTTTTACTTCTGTGCCTATCTCCGTATATTTGGGATTTGCTGTCTGAGATATGTATGTATATATATATATATATATATATATATATATATATATATATATATATGTATATATATATATATATGTACATACATATATATATATATATGTGTGTGTGTGTATGTGTCTGTGTATTGTATATGTCATGTATCTGACCCACTAGCTTCCATGCAAATGAGATGCCCTGTTTTATAGATGGCACACATGAGAATGGGTGTGGCCATTCTTCTTGTCTTCTTCTAGGTGAGCCATTATGACTGGAGAAGGAGAATGCAGTGCTCCTCTTAAAACACAATGCTGGTGTGTGCAGGGAGCTAAAATGGACCATTTTAAGCACAGCCAACTTCTCTTTCAAAGGTGAGACTCAAACACTGTAGCTTGTGTCTCCAAGGTAAACACTTTAACCATTATACCAATTAAAAGGTTTGATTCCCTTACTTGGTTACATACTATCCTTCATCATTTAGGACATGTGTTTGTAGGTTGTTTCTCTGTGTATGTCTGAGCAGCATCTTTCCTTCATATATATATATATATATATATATATATATATATATATATATATATATATACATTTGCTTCAGACATCACATTACTGTGTTTTGAACTGGATACCTTAGCTGGGTTTTCCCAGATAGGATGTCATTTCTCAATGTAGGTAATGATGGCTGTGAGTCTGAACCTCCCTGACAGTTGTTTCTGATAACACTGTTACTACATTTTGAAGTGTGTTTGTTGTTCCTTCAAGTATAGTACCTGTAGCATTATCTTATTGAAATATACATTGGTTTCATTTTTTTATCATATCTATTCCTCTCCACCCCACCCTTTGTGCCACAATCGTTTCTATTCCATACCTTTCTTTGGTTTATTATTTTCTTTCTCTCCATTCATTTTACTGTTATAAACATCGACATCTTGACTTACACCTGTATCTCAAGTAAGATCTGTTGGGCCCCACATCTTGGTCCCAGCCTGACATTGTCATATCCACAAGTCCTGTCCCACCTGAACCACTCAGTACAGGTGGCCCTGCACTGGATGCTGATACTGTTGTGCCCACCACTAGAAGTGTCAGTGTAGGTGATAGTTTTGTAACACATTGGCAGCTGGTGCTCATAGTGGGAGAGATCCTTAAAGGGAGGTTAGATGCCTGTTAGAGACATATGCAGAACCTCTTCAAGTGGCTCAGTGGGTTGTGTCCCTGCCAAGCACTAGCGATAACCCATTGGTGAGGGAACTCAGGGTGTAAGTAAGCTCCCACCAAATTGCAGCAGGCAGGGACAACAGCTGAAGAACCCCATCTTACCCCTCATCCTGGTGTTCCTCTTCTTTTTTATCTATGCTCACTTCTATTTGCTGTCAGTCTTGTTTGTCTTTTATGTTGGTTTATGTGCCCCTGTAACCTACCCTTATGGTCTTAACTTCCTCTTCCTTCCCTTACTTCCTTACCCAACTAATCCTCTCTTCATTTGTGAAAACTGAACACCCATCCCACAAAACAAAATTTTACCCTACCTTCCCCCCAGTTCTACCCTCATCTTTCCTAAGTTTTCACCTTGAGTTTTACACTCTGCTTGCATACCCTTTTTATTTCATTACATTCCTATACTCTGTTTCCACCTTTTAATTTTGGTAAAAAAATAGATGAATAGACTTCACTCATAGTCCTTTAAGGTTTGCATATCACTTCCCCATCTTGTAACTGCTTGAAATGTGAAATCATGCAGACTGCCATAAATGTACCTATACAACTGATTTTATTTTATTTATTTATTTTACATTTGTTTACTGGGAAAGTCTGAATGGACACAGGTCCTTTTTCAGCAGAGGCCTGGGGAGAAAAGCTCCACATTATTGAAAAGTAAAGATTACATATACAGAATATAACAATATGTATACAATTACAGAGAGTAGTAAAATATAAAACAATTATATATTTGAGAAACATTGTAAAATTAATCCAGTTACAGAACATAAGCAATGTATATACAACATATGAGTACAGTAGTCAGATTATGCTCAGAAATTACAATGAGCTAACTTATATAAATGTACAAGTCAACGAAAAGGTGAGGTATTTTCACAGTTATAAACTTGAAGGAGTTGGTACTAGAAACATAGGGAAGTGAATAAGGAAGAATGATGGTATCTGGGTTTGGTTGCGAGCTTATCTTTATCCAGGGGTAGTACTTGAGCATAACCAGGACATCAGTAGCTGCCCTTTAAGCATCTTTTTAAAGTGGAATGGTTTGATGATAGTACTAATGTCAGTAGGGAGTTTATTCCAGTTTTTGGATATATGGTTAGAGTAGAGGGGGTCACCTGCTGCATTGATGACTTTGGTGGTTGTTAATAATGTGTTATTATTTGAGTGTAAGTTGTGGTTAGTAGATTAAGTGTGTAAGAGTTTGTGGAGAGAAGGGATCTTCTCTGGATGATTTAGAATTTTTCGGACGATGGTGAATTGGTTTATAGAGCAGTAGTTGGGGAAGCTGTAACCAGTTAAGTTTCATGAGTACTGTGCAGTGGTGTGTTCTAAATGAAGAGTCTATGGCAAATCTGGCAGTTTTGTTATAATATATTTCTAGCTTAGTTAAATCAGATTTTTCTAGGTTGGTGTGAATTGGAGAGGCATAGAGAAGATTTGAAATCAGGTGTGTTTGGGCAATAGTTGCTTTTGTATTCTACATGAGATTTTTTTTGTTTCTAAACAGAGTGGCATGTTTATTGTGTACTTTTTTTATTGTTTGAGCTATATGAATATCAGATCTTGAGTTGCTGTTGTTAATTACTCCTAGTAACTTAGTGTGGGTAACTAGTGAGATGATGGTGTTGTTTACGGTTATAATGTTAAAGGAGGAGGGGGGCATGCTTTGTGGGGTGAAAAATCTTAAGTTTGGCGTTATTAGGGTTTAGAATTAGTTATGAATTGGATAGCCAAGTCTCCACCTGTGAAAAAGAGTCTTGTGTTATATATTGCAGTTGTTGTAAAGATGGAGCAGCACATATCAGTGTGGAATTGTCAGTATACTAGATATTAAATGCATATTGTGTTGCAAAGTGAAGATTTTTAGTAAATAGTGAAAATAGTAGAGGACCCAGGATTGATCCTTGAGGTACTCCTATGGTAACAGGCAGAAGAGGAGAGTGCTTTTGTTGCCATTGGACAGCTTGCTGTCAATTGGTTAGGTAGTCATGGAACCATGCTAAAGTAGCTGGACTTAGATTCATGTCAGTTAGTACTTTGATCAATTTGCTATGTGAGACCATATTGAAGGCTTTAGAAAAGTGGAGAAATATAGATGAGACAAATTGTGCATTGGTCCTATGAGTATTAACAGTATCAGTGAAAGAAATTAGTGCTGAAATTAATCAAGTACTATCACTGTTCTTCATATACCATGAAGCTGTGCTGCTATATTTCACATTTCAAATTACTATATTAAGGAAATATCTTGCAGTACTTATATTGGGGTTTCTGCTACAGGTTGCGTTAATGAGCTGACTACTATTGTGTGATAGACGGCACATGCAAAAACAAATGGGAACATAAGTTTTTAAACATTTATCATTGCAAATTATTATAGCTGCAAGTATAGATGCAGGCAAAGAGTTTAGAGTTTAAAGGTGGTGCCTAGTGGAGTTCAAAATCTTCGTCTGACACCTCTACAACCATTACAGGGTGAGGTTCCTAGAGAAAGTCTATCAAGGGCCTCAGTATAATGTAAGGGTTTGGAGTAGTCTAGCACAAGTGGTGACACATGCTACAGGTATCCCCAAAAAATGCCACTGCCATTACAACAGTATGAAGATGAGAAGTCTTTGCTTCCTGGGCTGATATGAGGCTGAGGTGAAGGAACAGCTACCAATTATGTACTATAACTATGCCATGGTTTATCTATTTGCATAGAAACTGTCACTGTCTGCCATGAAATGTATATTGTACTCCTATTTCTTTCTCCACAACCCCTATACAGATTGCTGAGAATGTGCAGTTGATCAGGAGGAAACTTGCATCTCTCAGGGTTTAATATATCCATTACAGGTAGTGTAGCTTTACATGTTAGCAGTTCTTGTCATATCAGTATTCACATTAGGTATGTGTTTTCCCCAAGGTTATCAAACTAGCAAATATCCTAAGCAGTACTTTATTTTTGGATATGTGTGATTTGTCATAGTGTCAAAAACTCTAGATAACAACCCTGTGCACTGTTAGTTGTTTAGGATCTATCATGTAACATTACAGTACTTAAGTAATGCCAAGTTAATCGCTTACTTCAAGTGCAACAGGTATGTTAGGAAAAAATGCTGTCCTTTTACTTCACGCCATTGAAGATTTTGCCTGTTATCTGCAAAAATACAATGACACATATAGGGAGTGTTCAGCATGAAGGGAAATAGGCACTTTGGTTGCACGTTCACTATTGAATGATAGCACTAGAGGGCTGATTACATGTATGCCAGTGGTTGCAACCTTCTATGGACATATGCATGTAGACCAAAACGTTAAGGTGCTACTGTCTTACTGTTAAACTGACAGTGGATACGATCCCGTCCCCTTGGTAGAGATTTCATTATGCAAGTGTGTGCGTGTGTTTGTGTGTGTGTGTGTTGTGTGTGTGAGTGATACAAACCCATGAGTGTGCATTTCACTGCAGGCTTTTCTTACACTGCTGATATAGCTCCGCATGTAAATGGAGGTTGAAAAATGGCACATCATGGTTACAGTGGTATGGGTGTTTCATGACCAGTGCATTATAGTACAGGTAAAAATAGTCATACTCAGGTTTATGTTTCACCAATATTTTTTTTATGGTATTTATACTTTTCTCTTCCCAAACCCCTTTTTGCTATCCATTCCATTATATACATTTTTAGCTTGTTTGCTTCTTTTCTATTTATTTACATTTGCATGCAGCAGAATGCAGCAGTATCCAGACCACCACCTCTGTCTACATACAGACCATTACAGCAGTAGGGAGCCCAGGGTAGGGAATAAGCTCCCACTGAGCCCAACTGGCTGTAACAAGCAGAGAGTGGTGCTGCACATCCCATCTTATCCCCCTTTGTGGTGTTCCACAAACTTTTTTGTCTTTTAACTGCTCCTGCTTGTTATCCAGTCCTTCCCATCACTCTGCCTTTCCTGTGTGTGTCTGATGTCTCATTCACCATTGCCTTTCCCATCCCTGAATGTGTTAGCTCCTCTTATGTTAGTCATGTCTACCTTACCTTGTATGCTTGTTTGTGTGCCCCTTCTACCTACCTTAACCCTCTTGCTTTCCTCTCTACTTTCTGTGTGTGTGTGTGTGTGTGTGTGTGTGTGTGTGTGTGTGTGTGTGTGTGTGTGTGTGTGTGTGTGTAATTTCAAAATACTAAAATCTCGGAATTCAGTATTTCTAAATCACAAAGCCGAAAACTCAATCACAACTCACAAACTCGAAAACACACAACTGTGAAATTCAAAATCCTGTAACTATGCTGCACATACAGCACACACATAAACATACACAACCCCCACCCCACAATCAAGCAAACTCATCTAAACTACATATAAGCAGGGGCACAAGCCCCCCTGCTCCCCCCATTTGGGGGGCTGTGCCCCCACACCCCCCTACTTATATATTCTAACTCCGAGATCACACAAACAGAAACACAAACGGAACTCACACACACACACACACACACACACACACACACACACACACACACACACACACACACACATCTTACAGTCCCTCAAACACACACATAACAGTCACAACACACACTTACACACACTAAATCCCCTAACCAACATACTTACACACACAAACTTACCAAAATTAAACCCAAACATCCACACACCATACCACTAGAAGCAGAAATTCAGAATATCCGTGCTTCAGTATTTTGAATTTCGTGCTTCTGCCGGTTTCGAAAATGTGAGTTTGCGGCTTTGAAGGTTTGAAATACTGAATTTCTAGATTTCATTTTTTCAAAATTACAAAGTGGACCCATGTATTTTTATATATATATATATATATATATATATATATATATATATATATATATATATATATGTGTATATGTGTATATATATATATATATATATATATATATATATATATATTTATTTATTTTTAAATATGTGTGTGTGTGTGTGTGTGTGTGTGTGTGTGTGTGTGTGTGTGTGTGTGTGTGTGCGTGAAATAGGCAGTTGCCCTCCCCCCACAAAAAAAAATCCATATTTCCCCACGTTCATACAGTTTCTTCCCTTAATGTTTACATTATTTTCTACCCTTTGCATGTTTCTCTCATTTACAAGCAAAGGGTAGAAAATAATGTGAAAATTAAGGAAATGAACTCTTTTCTTGGCTGGAGTGCCTTCTGTGTGGAGTCTGCATGTCCTCTCTGTGGTCGAGTAAGTTTTAAAAGAAAAAGGCATGCATGTAGGTGTGTGTATGTGTGCGTGTGTGTGCATGCAAGTGTGTGTGTGTGTGTGTGTGTGTGTGTGTGTGTGTGTGTGTGTGTGTGTGTGTGTGTGTGTGTGTCTGTGTGTGTCTGTGTGTGCCTTTTGTGAAGGTTGGGCACTGGGCTGGCAACTCTGCAACATAAAAATTCCACTGCCAATTAATCTGCAGACCAGTGATCCACTGTAGTGACCCCTAATCGCGAGAAGCCAAAAGATATTGCTTTTGCTTGTTTCTCTCTTTTCACCACTTTGCTATAATCTGGTTTCCATCCATTTATTTGATCAAAGAATAGATCATCTCACAAGCTTCACAGCCATTTACAGCCACCACACATTTTCTCTGTCTCACTGATATTGCACAGATCCCCACACAGATACAAGCATGAGTACAGCTTGAGACTGCTGCTTATATTTTCTTGTGGCTGCAACATACTACCTGCTCTTCCTACAGTCCCTGTTGCAGCCACAAGAGGGATATTAAATGATGAGTTTTGTTTGTGCACTCTTAACTACATGAATTCATTCTTAATTAACACTGGTGATCATAACGCACACATAATAAACAGAGAAGGTTGGTTATGATTGTGCTCTCATGGCTTTTGAATCCCATAGCATGCGTTCTTTATAGCTGTAATAAAATAATAATAATAATAATAATAATAATAAAAAAAAAAGAAAACTCACTCAGGAATTATACAGGGTCTTAAATGCTTAGACATAGTAAGGCCTTGCTGAATTTAATTTTGGTTACTGTCAAAAAATAAATTTTTAGAAAATGGAAATTAAAGTCTAAACTAATCATATTAGAAACAGCAAATATAGCCACAGAGATAAAAGAACTGGAAGTGGGATGTTTAGAAAAGAACAGGAGCAAAAAGAAATGGGATTTCTGGGAGCAATACATGCAATATAATGTTTTGGAGGAGGAATGAGTTTAAGGGAAGGCAGGAATTAAATGAGCTATGTAATGTTTGATTGACAATGACTATACAGAAGATTAGGGTCTATATTACCGCATCAAAATGTAAATCCACCGAATATGAATCCATCGACACTTATACAACAAAATTTACTTCTGCGAACCGCAAAATGTTTCCCAGGGTAAGGAAGCACTTGGACAACACCACAACTTTGCCCTTTTTCCCTACTGTAGTGTGATCTTGTAGTTGGTATATATATATATATATATATATATATATATATATATATAGTTGGGGGTGTGGGGAGTACAGACCCCCACTTTGGGGGGGTGTGGGGAGAGGAAGCCCCCCACTTGAGTGGGTTTGATTTAGTGCAGTGTGTGCTCTGGTGTACTCGGGGGCAAATGTTTACTTACCTGGGACAACTTTCAATGTTTGCTGATTTGGGTTTTGTTATACAGGTGTCGGTGGACTGGTACTTGGCGGAGAAACATTTCGATGTCATAATATAGACCCAAAGATTATATGTAATGTATAATGCTTTCATCTGAAAATATGTCAAACTGGTTTGTTTTCATTCATATCAATACATGATTGCCTACGTCATAAGTGATAATTAATAAAGATGTTTTTTTATTTTAAAAAAAAAATAAAAACAAAAAAGGAAAAACTAGCTGTACATGAAGGGTATTTGCATGCAAATTACTAACACAGACTTTTGCTATCTCTTCTTCTGTAATAGCCCTGTCAAAGATCACGTTGCATTCTTATTAAAACTAAGAAAACAAGATTCAAGCTTGTACTGCTTGTTTAAACCATGTTGCTTTGTTCTTCCTTAAGGAAAGTGTTCACTACCCTTAAGCCTGGAAAACTACATTTTCTCAAACTGTAGTATGTTGTCTATAATACTAGACTTGAAGCTATAATATAAGGCTATATGGTAATTAGATATTCTCAATGCAGGACATGTAAATTATGTACAGTTAAAATAAAAAAAAAAACACATTAAAATTTGGATGGAATGAACACTTGTATTACATGATTAATTTTACCCAGATATTACACTAGAATTCTTCAGAATCTAGTCATTCATTTTATAATCAGTTTAAAATGATTAAATATAACATTACTACTCTATTATAACATATATGTTCCATTGATAGGATGAAAAGGCCAGAAGTACAGCTTAATTAAAATGACAAACAGGTAGATTCAGTAAAACATACACAGTCTGCTAAGACTGTGAGTGTGTGTGTGTGTGTGTGTGTGTGTGTGTGTGTGTGTGTGTGTATGTGTGTTGGTAGCACAGTGTTTTGTACTTAATAAGTGGTGTGTAGAGTCATGCAACCATGGTAAACACCATGGCATGCTAGTTACAGCATAAGCAGTTGAACTGTATGTTAATTAACCAATCCAAGATGGAGAAGCTATTCAACAACCTATAAACCAACCAGTGCTGGTTTTCCCTGTGAATTCCAAAACCTATTGGAATACAGCCACGGAAAGGAGTCTACACAGAAAGAATTGTAGAGGCGGCTGTTGCTTTAATTCATGGGTACATACAACAGGCCAAAGTCTATGCTGCTGCTGCTGCTAACAGACCAAAACCAGCCAAGAAGAAGAGTTTTCAGACCCAGGTTAACTTATCACAATATACATGAGGTGGGAACTGTAGAGTACTACAAGGTAGATAGAGACACACTACAGGAACTCAGAAACCTCTGTCATCCAACTGAGCAAGGGTAAACTGAGGTGAACCAATCCCAGTGGAGACTAAGATATCTGTAGCACTTAGAATTTTAGCTACAGGAACCTCTCAGAGACCAAGAGGCGATGTGCTGAGGGTGTCACAGGCATCAGCATCCAGGATCCTCCATTAATTCTTGAATGCTCTGCTTCAACATGCCAGTGACCACATATAGTTTGCCCACACTCCTGAGGACAGGGCCACACATATGCAAGAGTTCTACCCTGTAATGCACTACCCTGAAGTACTGGGTGTTATAGATTGCACACATACAGAAATTAAGGCACCACCTGGGGAACAGGGAAGGGTCTATATAAATAGAAAGGGCTTCTCCTCCATTAACTTCCAAGCTATGTGTAATGCTAAGGGAATCATCTTGAATGTATATGCTGGCAACTCAGGCAGTTATCATGACTCATATATCTGGCACAACTCACAACTGTATCAGATGTTTACTAGGGGTGATATCACACAGTGTCATTTATTGGGGAATGTGGGTTATGCACTGGAACCATGGCTGATGACACCCTTCAGAAATGCACACACCTGTTGAAGAATGCCATAATGAGACACACACACAAACCAGAAATATCATAGAGCATGTGTTTGGGCTGCTGAAGTTGTGGTTCCACGGCCTAGATACATCTGGGGGATCCCTGCAGTACAGTCTACATACATGCACTGAAATCTTCACTATTTGTGCCATGGTGCACAACATCATCCTGAAAATGCAGCTCCAGCAAGATTAACAAGGGGAAAGGGCACACATCCCATCACCAATGGCAAGGTCACCACAGCCACATGTGGATGAGGTGTCAGAGGGGGAACCAGCAGCTGCTGTGGGTGTAGACAGACTTAGGTGTGTTCAAGATGCCCTCACATTGGCTAAAAAGCAATGCATAGCACACTCACTCACCGCCTAAGGGGCTAAAACCTATGCACATGCTTATAGTAACATTGATGCCAGGTAGTGCTCACAAACTTTACCTACTCATGTCATTGCTGTGAAATTCTAGCATCAGACAGACTCAGCCCTAAACTAAAACTGTAGCAACTGCTGGATTTACAATGTAAGTGTTGAACCTGCAGTTTAAAACAGAATTGTATAATAATAAAAATGAATGGCATACCCTTGTTTGTAGTTACTTGGTAATGTAAGTAAGTAAAAGGTGGGTGATTTGTACAGAAATTACTTTAACATGTAAAAGCAGAGACTTATGTGAATACATGTGTCCTGTATCAAGTAATAGGTCTCAGGCATGAAAGATTCACACATTCATACCTCTCAAAAATACTGAGGGTCATTGAATATGTCCTCAGTTTGGCCTCATACTTTTGTAATGAAAAAATCATTACAGAAAGAAGTTAGAAAGTAATTAGACACATTTCAGTTTGAGAATTCATATCTCTCAGAAGACTTTTAAAAATAGTGATGGAAAAACTGTTTTGATTCTATCAACTGTCTAACTTTCTAAGACTAAAATATGTCAAAAATACATTTAGGAAAATAACATCATAAATGGAGATACACTAAGCACTATGTTAACTATGTACCCTGAGCATCAGACACAAAGCTTATGTTTCACTGAATCCAAAAGATAGAAAGCAAGGATATAGCACAATTATCATCGCTTGCACAGGGTGTTGTGTGTGTGGGTGAGGGGGGGGGGGGCAGGAAGCCTAAACTGACACAAAAGGTAAGTGTGTGTGTGTGTGTGTGTGTGTGTGTGTGTGTGTGTGTGTGTGTGTGTGTGTGTGTGTGTGTGTGTGTGTGTGTGTGTAAAAAAGACAAACAGGGAGACATTTGGATAAAGTAACAAATGGCCAGTGAGACAGAAGAAGCTTTAAGCTTCATGGCCAAACCATATAACTGTTGTGTGTGTATGTGTGTGTGTGTATGTGTGTGTGTGTGTGTGTGTGTGTGTGTGTGTGTGTGTGTGTGTGTGTGTGTGTGTGTGTGTGTGTGTGTATGTGTGTGTGTCTGCATGGGTCTTCCAGGTGACGTTGGTGTGTGAGTGTCTGCAAGAACACAGCAAAGCTCTGTGATAGCTCTATGTCTTGGTATATCACACAGGTGTGAGCCATGAATGGGAGAGGCGGCAGTTCATCATTGTCGTACCCGACCATGAGAACTGGGTCTGCCAGCAGTTGCACTGGCACAACCATGCCCATGGCCAGATGCATTGCTGCTACCTGAACATGACTGATGTCTGCTGGACAAGCTATCCTCGCGAGAGAGCTCAGGACCATGATTTCATGGCCTGCCACATCTAGGTGCAGACACCTCAACTACTGATGGAGCAGTGGAAGTATTCCCACTATGGGAGTGTGATCAGACATGTCTACATCAGCTAAAATCAGATGATGTGGCTGACAACACCCATGAGGATGCAATCCCTCTCCCAGCACATGTTCCATCACAGATACTGCCTGTTGCAATGTGTCATTCATTAAATCCATTGAATTGGTAACATGGTGGAGGCAGTCACACATGCCATCCTGTGCCACATCAACAACCCTAAGGATTTCTCCAGAGAAATTTCCATGACAGCCCCAAACATGCATTAACTGGCATGTGAAGATACACCTGGTTCAGATGGAGGATCGACAGCAAGACTTCTCCAAGCACCCCTAACAACCATCCTGCATGGCATCTCACCCACACTTGGCTACAGCCAGAGTCAATAGGCACTGAAGCCGCAGTAACCACACTACTCTGATTGAGTGTTCACCCTACACCTGTCCAATATCTGAGTGCTCACTGGAATGGGTTGATTAGGCCTGCTAGCTGTGCCCAAAGGAATACATGAGTTGGCTTGATATCAACCTCAGGGTCAGATTCAACCTCTGCACCACCTGACTGTGCCTCTGTTTGGCCACCATCATCATCAGAGCCTGCTGATACTCTGACAACAGGTGGTAGGAGTCCCACACTTCCACTGTCAGATCACCTGTGATAATAATTGACAAATACAGGGAAAAAAATAATACCTACACTACTATAGCCCAATATATGCTAACAAACTAACAGCGGTGACAATATTACAGACAGTACAGCAATACACACAACAGTCCTGACACCCACATCACAGGCTAAATATTTGTTTAAATTGCTCATCAGTATTGACATAAAATGTTTGGCTTACCATGTGCAGATGACTGTGGCCTCCCTAGGTGGATGGTCCTGGAAGAAGTTAAGCAAAAGGTAAGGACACCATAATTACAATGAACAGTAAAAAAGGGGGTTAAAACGTTTTGCCCTTTATATGTCCACTAATGATACTTCTAACAAGATGTCCACCCCAAGCCCATGTGTAATCGACCAAAGTGTGTCTTTAACTGTATCAATCTACAACTACTCCCCCAAATGAATTTAATTTGGAACAGAACTTAAGTATTGTAGTCAGTATTTTACTATACAAGACGTATTTAACAATTGAGATAGATAAGCCTACCTGGAAGCTCTTGCTGGGACATACTTGGCCTCCCTGAAACAGCAGCACCAACATCAATCACATGCTGTTGTGCACTTTCCAGTGAGCTGTCTGGATCCCTGACAGTGAACAGGGACTCCTCATTTGGTGTCAGTGGTGGCTCTGTACAGCCCCCCTGTAGCCATCCATTAATGTGCTACTGCAGCTGCTCTCCTCTGCACAGATGAAATAATGTCAGTGGCCCTATGGCGCATCTAATCATATGTCCTACTCTGGCCCCCTACTACATTCACATCAGCCACTATCTCCTGCAAAATTTGCATTCTGCTAGACATATTCCAACATCCCCTCTCAAGCAGAAAGGCACTATGTCACCTAAATGCTTCCAAAATTACTTCATTCTCAGGGTCACTGAAGGGGAGTTTGCG
>NC_056743.1:1375853431-1375913431 GCF_019279795.1 Protopterus annectens
TGCCTTAAAGGCTGCATATCTCAGATTACTTGTGTAATAATATAAATAAATGGCATACCCTTGCATGTTGAGCAACAAATATATAGATATAAGACAGAGCTGCATTTATGCAAGCAAAAGTCATAAATGGTTGTGTGATCACTCAGTGCACTACATCTGAAATTAATATATGTACTGTGATGAGAGGAGATACCACCAGCACAGCTAGCTGGAATTTTGTAAATAATTATATGCCATTTGTGACTATCAAATGAATTTATGCAAGATGCTGGTGTTGCAAGTGTATTAGAACTGTATGTCATGTATAGATTAAATTGCTCAGTACAGATGTTTGTGTTGAAATGGTATTTGCAAAGTGGTGCATTTAAAATATATCCACAGTATGCCCTATTGGAAAAGAACAGAAATACACATGTACGTTTGTAACTGTTTAAAATGTATATATTTTAACAGTGGAATCTGGAATACAGAAGGTCAAACTCAGTCCAGCAAACTTTAGGAAAATATCTGAAATTAAATTACTTTATAGGCTAGGCCATAAAAGATGGTATCTTTCAGTTCTCAATGCAGCAAGCAATACATCTGTACTAGGAATATTTCTGTATTGTCTTTAGGGTGAACTAATTACTAGTCTTGAAACATGGAGAAATGTAATTGCTTTATGACTTCCAGCATCTGAGCAAAAGCCCTTATATGAATATTTTTACAAGTAGATGCTAAATGCTATCAGTTGCCAACAATGGGGTTTTTGGCCTGGGAACTAGATGTCAGAAGACAAGAAATTATGTTGTTCTGCAAGCTATCATAGCAGTAATATCTGAGATGTTATTTTGAGACGTCTGTTAGCAAGACAGAGCATTCTGTATTCTGGCTTAGACCTGACAACAACTAGAAGATCCATTCACCCCATCTGGCTTGCTCTATTAGTAAGTTCTTAGGTTATAGTATAACTATCTTAGATGCAGTCATGAATATAGTGAAGCATAGTTTAGATATTTTTCTTTATTTATTTGAAACTGTCCTGCAATGTTGTTTTAAATATTTCCTGTGGTTTTGAACTATGATGTCACTGTGAATATTTATTTAGTATTGTCTTGTTCTTTTATTATTTATTATTAAATATATTTAAATCTTTCTTTGTGGTTGATCTTTGTAGAGCTATTTAAGTTTTGAGAGTAGTTGCATATTATTTGGTGACACTGTGTGCGCCACTCCTAATAGACTTGCTTTTGGTCAAACTACCATTTGTAGTAATATTAATATCACTCAATATACTGGGTACTCTTGGAAGTGTCTTAATGTAGGTGGCAGGAGTGACTGGTGGCAGTGAAAACTAACTTATAGTCTGGGCAGAAGGAGGCATAGCTAGTAAACCTGTGCCAGGCTTTCCCAAGTGTGTGTGTGCGCGCGTGTGTGTGTGTGTGTGTGTCTTTGTGTGTGTATGTGCAAATCAAACCTCAAAGAGTGTGTGCTTCAGCTACTTGGGCAGGGGCATGAAACACTGGTTGAACAGAGAGGGTGCTGGAGGTCTTGGCTTGATTTGGTCAATCAGTTCAGATCGCAACTCTATAGCTGTGCCAGTAGGGCGTCTTCTTGGAGATCTGGAGAAAGAGTGAGAACCCAGCCCCAGACTGACTGTGGTCTCTTTGTGCCCTTAAGGGAAATTGCACTTGATGCAGAGACTTGTACCTGGAAATACTGTGTTTACCTGTTATTCTCCCAGTGAACATTCCCCACTGTTGCCAGTGACGAGGATTGAGGCTTCTTGATTACTGGTCCAGTGGTGTGACTGTCATATGTTTTGTTAGAACTGTGGATGATGTTGCAGTTGGTTGCAGACACAATTATTTTAATTTTCTACTGCAAAGCTGTTTATGTGGCAAAGAAGGATAAGACACCTCTATTGTGTTTTGAAGGTTCATTAGAATGAGAGTTCAAATCCAGACTGTGAAAATATTTAATATGTGCCAACACAGATTTTTGTAGTGCTGCTGATTTAATAGATTTCTTTTCTTCCTTTATCATAATCTTCCCCCTTTTTTCAAATGCCAGTGTTTGTGAGGTGTGCAGCTTAACACAAACAGGGGAAAGGGAGAAACACAATGAATGTCATGTTTAGCTGTGCTACATCCTTACTGTGTTTTTAAAGTTCATTGGACTGAGAGTTCAGATCCAATCCTGTTTGAAAATATTTCATGTGTACCAGCATAGATTTTTCTAGCATTGTTGATTTAATAGATTTCTTTTCTTCCTTTCTCATAATTTCATAATTTCCCCTTTTTTTCCAAATGCCAGTGTTTGTGCAGTGTGCAGCTTAGCGCAAACAGAGGAAAGGGAGAAACACAAAGAATGTCATGTTTATCTGTGCTTATCTTGTTTGCGTGATGCTTAGCAGTCTGCAAACCTGGATTAGTTGCCCACACAGGAAGCAAACAGAACACCTGCTGACAGGGCATAGACAGTGCAAAGGTCAAAAAGGATACATTGTTGCAGTGTTTGCTTTCCATCATTCAACAACACTAAGTGAAGCTGAACAGCAGTTAGCAAGCTTACCCAACACCTGCAGCCATCAAACACCTGCAGAGAGGAAGCAGAAAGTCAACAATTGCAAAACAGATACAATCGATTAATTCTGTTGGGCATCACACAAACACACTATGGGGTGTTGCACGGCAGTTAACACACAGAAGTTAAGCATGAACAGGGCATTATGCAACTGTTGTCTAACTAATCCTGTGGCAGAAGTTTTAAGTATAGGGCTGTAATACAAATGGTCCTGGGTTCTAATACAGGAAGTACAACATATTTTACTGTTGTGACTGTTCAGTTTATAGTAATGAACAGGAAAATATACAAGTGCTATTCCAATATTCCTGTGGCAACAGGTGTAAGTGCAGGGCTGCTAAACACATGGTTCTGGTTTCTAACACAGGAAATTCCAGACAGTTTTACTGTTGTTCCATTTCACATTATATTCAATAGCACTTATAACACTTTCTATATAATTATAAATAGTGAAGCTGATATGAATTATATGTATGAGGAATAAGACACTCTTACTGTTTTTGAAGGTTCAGCTATATGACTGAGGGCATACTGTCTAGTATGTTTCTATAAGTATAATTCTACTATCTGGACTTGGATGGCCTTCACATTTAAATAAGACACAGATGAATGTATATACAAGGACCTTGTCAGGTCACACACAAACATGGTTAATACCTCAATCTAACATCTGTATTTATGAATGATTCATTTGAGAAACACTTCTTCTGTGGCAAAGATGGAAAGTCACCTCTGTGGAAGGCCTTATGTATAGGCTTGAATCCCATATTTTAAAAATCTATTTTAGCAGAGTATAAAGCCAAACAAAAATGTTCCAGTTATGACATTCATGCCCCTATGCATGTCTGTAAAGTTAAATCACCTAACAGTTACAGCAGCAGATACCCCAAAAACTAACGCCAAGTGTCAGATTAACCTTCCATTTTCAAAAAATGCTTTCCTCCCAGCTTAGCACTGTTGTTCTCCTCTTAACATTGCGCAAACAAGGTTGGCATTATCACTTGGTTTGCATACTACCAGTAAATGCAATAACAGGAATTGTCTGGAAATCATTATTTGCTATTGCTATTGCTTTGGCATTAGACATGTCTGGTGTTAGATGGGACGATGTCCAGTTTAGGGTGCAGAGGTGGGGTGCTCAGGAGTCCAGAATATTTACTGGACTGCTGGTAAAGCACCACAGCCAAAGATTTCTGCAGGGGAACTATTATGGCTCCCAGTACAACTCTGAGGCTTGGAATAGTCTGGCCAAGGCTGTATCTAGAGCAACTGGCATCCCACGCACTGGAGAAAAGTGTAGGTGCCACTTCAATGACCAAAAAAGGCACAAGAGGGATGCACTCAACCAGTGGTTGGATGAGTTTCAAACTAGTGACATCCCACAGTTGCATAAGTATGCTAATAAAGTGAATTTATAATACACAGAAAACTAAATACTGGCAAGACTGTTATGTTTAATGCTCTTCTGTTTTTTTCTTTACTTTTCACAGATAATCCTGAAATAGTGGTGAATAGGCAAGCTCATAATGATCACCTGGAGAGACTTAGGGAAGCAAGTGATATGCATGCAGCACAAGAGAAGTATTATTGTAGCTGTAAAAGTTAAAGAAACATGTTTTTCTTTTATATACATTACTAGCAAAGTAAACATGCATAACCTAACTGTAAAAGCAAGTATGCGTGCATAAGTATTTAGCAAAAAAAGTTAGGAGTCAAATGTAAGACTGTAGTCAGAGGTTGTGGGTTCAAACACCAGCAGTAATAGCTATACAATACTCCAATTCTTTAGTAATATTACAGACATTAAAATCTATACAAGTGGTGTGAATGCCTCGATGTTACCTGTAATTTGTATAATTGGACCAAGTATATTTGCAAATATGCACACTGCAAGGATTACTTTGAACAATCCATAATTATAGTTTGCATTTGTTAGGAAGTATACTTAAATGAAATATTTCAGATAAAATAGCTGTATTATTCTGATAATGCATTGTATGTCACATATGATGATACTAATTTTATCTGTTTTTTTTTTCTCTTACCCCACCCCTTATCTTTTTTTTTCATTTTCTATTATATGTTTTCAAAATGTGTTCATGTCATCCATCAGTAACAAATCATTAAATGCTTCTCAGCACAGTGAGGTAGGTCACCCCAGTGGCTCAGCCTGCCTCCGCTCCACCAGCTCCAACACTGACATCCAGCACAACTGGGACCAAACCTGGCAGTACTGCCTCTGTTGTCTCTGCACTACCTGTATCATCAGGTAGCACTACCCTGGAAGCTATTGCTATGGTACCCTCTGGAAGTATTGGAGGAGGTCTAGATTTCATCACCTGCTAGTAGATGCCAGGGTTGGTGCATAGAGACATGCAGAGCACCACTGGTGTACACCTATGTCAGATGGAGAGGCTGCTCTCCCTCATGGTCCTTAACAGGAGAAGATGTCAAGCACTCCAGCAGCCAGTGGAGTAAGGGGACAGTGATGACAATCCTGTGGGTGAGGACTAGATTCTCACTGTCCACATGTTTGATAACCATGGGCTTGCATTGTCCCATCCCTCAATCTAATCATGGTGTACCCCAACCCTTTGTGTCCCTCACCATCCCTGTGGTGTGTCTTGTTTGTTCTGTTTGTTTGCATTTGCTTCCTCACCTACCCAACTTACCTGATACAAATATATCAAAGTTTCTTACCCAGCATTCCTCTCTTACTAAAGTTAAAAAAAAGCAGACACCTGTCCCCCCCAAAAAAGTCTCATATATAGCTCTCCATTTCACACACGTCTTCTTGACACCCTTTATTTGGTCTAAGTGACTACACAACATGATTGCATTGTTGTCATTCCTCTTTGTGGAACTGACAGTCCAAATTCAGCTAATATTCTGTACACATTTTAATTTTCCAGTGTTGAAGAAAGGGATAGCTAATGTTCTTTCCTACCTCCCTCCTGCACATTCCTATATTGCTTTCCTTTTGTTCTTATCCCTACTTGCCCTACCATTTCACCACTTTCTTATCTACCCAATTTTAACACATATAAACTGGTCAAAAAATATAATCACACACAACACACATCACTACCAAAAAAACAATGGAGACCTTCACTTTTTATGTATTCATGGAGTTTGGCAACTCGCACCAATGCAAAGTGATGGTGAACATCTCTTGTTTGCTGTAGTTACCTCCACGCAATGACACTTAAACATGCTGAACTACAACAACACACAGTAACACATTTTGATAGTAATAGAAAAGACAAGAAGAAAAAACTGCTGCAAAACACAAAAATGACAAGCAGGAACAGTAAGATGGACCACTCTACAGTAAATAAATGCACCTATTCAGGCCAAATTCAATAAAACCAATACTGGAGTTTATTGAAGAGAATAAAACAAATGATAAGTGCTTTCATCCTGACCACTTCAGAACTTCATCAGATAATAAATGTAATCACACAATCTATTTATATAGTACAAAAAACTGGGTAAAAAAGTCATTAACAATTAGTAAATTATTTAAACTAACACACCCCTTAAAGGAACAGACATGAAAAAGACTGTCTCCTGGATTCTCAAAAGCTTGCATGAAGTGCAACATCGGTGCAGGAGCTCAAGCAGGCAATATGTCAGCCGTGTGATCCAGGAACAGCCTGTAGGGGCGTGCATGAGTTCTCTTGCACTAATCCTGCATGGACTAAGCCCTGGTGTGCAAATCACCTCATTTGCAAGAGAAATCTGTGCAAATGAGGTGATTTTGTAATTCAGGAAGCTTGCAACAGTCCATGCAAGACTAGTTCTATCTGCAGAAATGTACTCGGTTAGTAACTGAGTACATTTCTGCAAAATCCAAAACAGAGCTGTGGCAGCCCCAAATAAAGACTGCATATCATGTGGTAAGCATGCCAATGGCCAAGTATAAGGCCATTGGCATTGCAAAAAAAAAATAAAAATACAAAAATCTAATTTTATTTTTTTTTTGCCAATCTCGGCTGTTTATGCGTAGGGCAGCGTTATGCAAATGGGATCGGGGAAAATAATAAAATAAACCTAAAATAAGCAGTCTAACTAAAATCACTTTTCTGCCATGCAAGTCAATGGCATGCAGAAGACAACCCGGCCAGTGAGTAGTGGTTGGTAAGGGGGGAGGCACAGTGTGAGACATCTAACTATGCATTAGTAGGCAATCCTATGCAAATGAGGGGAAGGATAGTGAATCAATGTTTTCTCCAGCACATGAGTCAGGTCCCAACAGTGGAAGAGTAGGAATAGCTTGGTGCAAGCCTAGGAGTTAGGTGACATAATGGTGGGTGTGTGTCAGACGTACTGTAATCGGATTGGAGCCCTGTGACTTGGGTTTGCTCCTAGCTTAACACAGCTAAGCTAGGGGGTGTGTATAAATCTGCTTAGCACTCTTTACAAAGCCTAAGCAGGTGTGCACGCCATGCACCAGGTTTTACAGAAAGAAAAAAGAGGTTAAACCAGGAAATAGCAGCACTGCGCACATTTGAGCACTCTTTGCATGGCACGCCCCCAGGCTTAAACAGGAAGCCAATGGGAAGGGCAAACAGCAGTGGAAAGGTAATCAAGGAGAATTAGATTAGCTGGCAGGTGAAATGTATCAGAATCAGCCAATTACGCAGGCAGCAGACCAACCCATCACAGAACACTACTATAAACTATGCAAACACCTTCCCCTCTGTTTTTTCCCATACTCTACACCACCGGTGTAAACA
The DNA here is from genome assembly GCF_019279795.1 of Protopterus annectens. Classification (NCBI taxonomy): domain Eukaryota; kingdom Metazoa; phylum Chordata; order Ceratodontiformes; family Protopteridae; genus Protopterus; species Protopterus annectens. Next base: position 1,375,860,736 of record NC_056743.1, read on the forward strand.
AGTAGGGAAATTTTAACACTCATTACAGCAAATGAGATGGGGCTGCAATAGCTATCATACAACAACTTGTGGAAAAGGCTGAGGGTGATGGGGATATGAATGCTGTCCACCAACCCACAGAGAGTGGACGGAGAAGAGTGCATAGACCCAAGGTAACCTACCAGGGGCTACATGAGCTGGAGATAGTGGAGTGCTATAGGGTGGACAGGGACCTCCTACAGCAAATTGCTGAGCTGTGCCAGCCACACCTCACATGCGGAACTAACAGAGAGGAACCCATCCCAGTGGATATCAGGGTATGTGTAGGCCTAAGAATACTAGCTACAGGTACCTTCCAAAGGCCAACTGAGGATATGATGAGGATCTCACAGGCATCAGCATCCAGGGTACTCCACCAGTTCCTGGATGCCATGTCAGCACATGTCGGTGAGCACGTATATTTCTCCAACACCCAAGAGGCGTTGGCCAGCAATATTCAACTGTTCCACCAAATAGCAGAATACCCTGAGGTAGTGGGTGCTATAGACTGCATGCTCGTATGCATCAAGGCACCACCCGGTGATCAGGGTAGGGTCTACATCAACCGCAAGGGCTTTCCCTCCATCAACTGCCAGGTTGTGTGTGATGCCCATGGCATATTAATGAATGTGTGCGCTAGTTGCCCTGGAAGCTATCACGATTCCCACATCTGGCATCTGACGCAGCTGTACCAGAGATTTGCCACTGGGGACATCCCACATGGTCACCTAGTGGGAGATGCTGGATACGCAGTGGAGCCATGGCTGATGACGCCCATCAAAAATGCACACACAACTGAACAAGAACTCCATAATCAGGCACACTCACAGACCAGAATTATAGTAAAGTATGTGTTTGGGATGCTCATGCCATGGTTCTGGTGCCTGGACACATCCCGTGGAGCCTTGCAGTACTCACCAGCTACATGTACCCAAATTGTCCTTGTATGTGCCATGCTACACAATATGATCCTGCGGAAACAGCTGCAGCAGGAACAGCATGGTGCAGGGCCACACACCCCCCCCCACCATTGCCAAGGCCTGCACAGGAACAGAGTGACTTGGAGGTGGAACAACCTGAGCCTGCCCCAGTAGGCAGAAGGAGGTGTGCCCAGTATGCCCTGGCCTGGCAAAGAGGGAACGCATAGCACATATACTGACACAGTAGGGACCCAGGGAATAACACCTCTCTCTCACATACAGTAAAAGGGATGCCAAACATTACACTACCTGTGCCTAACCATGTGTAGGGAGTGTACTATGTGCATCTGACATAGGCAGCCCTGCAACACCACTCTCAATACTGGGACACCCACAAGTTAAGTGACTCAAACATGCCAGTCAGGGAGGTCACATACCCAACAACAGTCACAGCCAGCAGGACAGGTGTAGACAAACACAAACAAAGGCTGTGCTATGGCCTTTGAATGAGGCCTATGGGTAACCTCCCCCCAGGTCTACACATACAGACTACAGCAGGTCAGGCAGTGGAATGTCAGTTCTGAAGGGTAGGAAGTCAGAAACTAATATGTAGGTAATTGAAAGTAAGATCTGTAGTACACTGGTATGCCTCTAATCAGCACGACAGGTAAGACTACAGACTGAAATGGAGTACCCAACATGCCAGTACAGTCCTCCCAAATGTGTACAAGTGTCAGGTGCACCCACATCCGACGTAGAAATGTAGTCACAGTCAGGTGTGCCCCCCCCCCACAATCCTGTGTAGAAATGTAGAACTAGTCAGGTGTGCCCCCCATCCTACCTAGAAATATAGTAACAGTCAGGTGTGCCCCCCCACAATCCTGTGTAGAAATGTAGAACTAGTCAAGAGTGCCCCCCATCCTATGTAGAAATACAGTAGCAGTCAGGTGTGCCCCCCCCCCACAATCCTGTGTAGAAATGTAGAAATAGTCAGGTGTGCCCCCCCATCCTACATAGAAATATAGTAACAGTCAGGTGTGCCCCCCCCACAATCCTGTGTAGAAATGTAGAACTAGTCAGGTGTGCCTCTCCCCATCCTACGAAGAAATATAATAACAGCCAGGTGTGCACCCCCCACAATCCTGTGTAGAAATGTAGAAAGAGTCAGGTGTGCCCCCCATCCTATGCAGAAATGCAGTAACAGTCCATGCCAAATGATCGACCAATACCCTGCAGAGACAGCATGCTACCTGTAGGTGTACAACACAAAGGTCAGCACTGCAGTACAAACTACCTGGACTTGATCCACACATTCAATACAGATGGCCATACTGGGCATGCCCACACACTTAGAGAAATGAAGGCAATGTCAGACAGCAACATACTGAAAGGTCATACTGGGCATGTTTAGTTAAACATATGAAGGCCATGTCTGCAAACACCAGTGGACCATACATATCTGGCAGCCGCAGATATTAGTGCAGACACTCCTCAGTGTGCACCACTCATGCTTTGCACACACAGTGGATAGTAATATAGGCATATATGTAAAGACAACACACTATAGTACGCCAAAGGTAGACATACATAGATGTGTGGAAGAGGGTGACTGTGACAAGGAGCCATCCAGACCTGTCCCACCCAGCACACAGCCAAAGGTCCACAATCACACGAGGGTCAGAAGTCACTCACTGCAGATACTAGTCACTGGTATATGTCAGCATTACACAGTATGTGGTGTACATGCCAGCTGTACAACATGACTGTTCAAGGAAGTAGTCATCTAGCAACTGTATACACATATCTGTGAAATATGACCCAGGTTGTGGCCGCATGTGGCATGTCAACTCCTAGATAAATGGGTTATAGCCCATGCACACACACTGCCCTCCCCATAACCTCACTATGACAAGCCTCCTGAAGTCATTCACTGTGAAATACACCTTTGGGAGAACTGTATCGTAGTAATTTTTGCGGCACATCCCATAACTGCGTACTGCTGTAGTGTGATAAATTAGTTAGGTATGAGTTCTATTCCCAGCCTTGGCAACTGTGTGTGTGTGTCTGTCGGTGCAGAGTGCAATGTTTTTTAGGGTGGTCACACCCCCTACAATTTATATGCACACCTTTGACAAGGCTACTGATGTCATCCACCTAGAAATATACCACTGGGAAAATTATAGCCTTGTACTCTCTGTAGCGCATCCTGTAACTGCATACTACTGCTGTAATGTGATAAAGTAGTTAGGTGTTTAAATCCCAGACATGGCAAATGTGTGCGTGTTTGTCTGTCTGTATAGACGGCAATGCTTTTTAGGGTAGTCACACTCCCTACAATTCAAATGCTCAACTATGGCAAGGTTGCTGATGTCATCCACCTAGAAATACACCTCTGGGGGTATTAGTCCAGTAGAGTATGTAGCGCATGCCATAACTGCATAGTGCTGTAATGTGATAACTTAGGTAGGTGTTCTAATCCCAGACTTGGCAAGTGTGTATGTCTGTGTAGATAGCAATGCTTTGTAGGGTAGTAACACACCATACAATTTGTATGCTCTACTTTGGCAAGTTTGCTGATACTATCCACCTAGAAATATACCTCTGGGAATGATGTAGCCCAATAATCTCCACAGTGTGTGTCATAACTACATACTGCTGTAGTGTGATGTAGATCTCTGTTGGGGTTCTATACCAACACATGTGGGTTGTGTGTGTTTCAAAGTCTGTGTAGGGAGTAATGAATTTTAGGCTAGTCACACTCAGTACATTTCAGATGCCCTACTTTGGCAATCCTGCCGATGTCATTCATTGTGAAATACACCTTTGGGAAAGGAGTTCTCCAGTAATCCTTGTCGTATGTCCTTTAACAGCTCCATGCTGTAGTGTGATATAGACCTCTGTTAGGGGTTCTATACCCACACATGTCGGTTGTGGATGTTTTGTGTGCGTTTCAATGTCTATGTAGGGAGAAATGCATTTTAGGCTAGTCACACTGAGTACAGTTCAGATGTCCTACTTTGGCAATCTTGCTGATGTCATTCATTGTGATATACACCTTTGGAGAAGGAGTACTCCAATATAACTTCGTAGTGCTGTAGTGAAATAAACTAGTTAGGTAGGGGTTCTACTTCTAGACATGACAGATATGTGGGGAAGGAGTACTCCAGTATACCTGTGTAATGCTGTAGTGAAATAAACTAGTTAGGTAGGGATTCTACTCCCACGCATGACAGGTGTGTGTGTGTGTGTGTGTGTGTGTGTGTGTGTGTGTGTGTGTGTGTGTATGTGTGTGTATGTGTGTGTGTGTGTGACACCTGCTCCCAATGTGGAGTGGGGTTTTGCAAAATTCTTTTTTTTTTTCAAATATATTTTTATTGAATTTTTCAAACTTTTCAAACATACAAAGGAAAAACTGTAAGTCATTGTGGGAAGCAGTAAAGTATAGGTATATATGTATCAGTTAGTGCAAAAACTATGCATTTAGAATGCAACAGTTATCTTACAGGGAAGCTTACATCTTAGAGACCAATATAAGCAGTAAAGACCCCCAATAACCTATTACAGTCAAAGTCTAGGGATACAAATGGAAAGTGGCTTAGAAGAATATATGACTGTCTTAAGAAGAAAGAAAAGCGGTAAGGAGGGTATAACCATAAAAAACAACTATTTACACCATGTACTTCTATTTATACCATATTTACAACATATTTACACCATGTATGCCAGAGGATAACAAAATTGATATAACAAAATATTTTGTAAAATCAAAAGTTACCGTGTGATGGTAACAATGTCTAATGGTTATAGGGCCAGAAATTATACTGATGGAGGTTTGCCTGGAATGTAGTGTTAGACACCCACAGTTTGGAAGATTATTTAGTTTGGATTAGGTCAAAAGGTATACACCAGTAATTCTGAAAATATTCTTTTTTATTTTGTTATTATTGCATAACTTATGTGCAGATATATATTTGATTGCCATTGATGTAAAGTTTTCCCAAGCTATTGTTGAGGGATTGACCCATTTCTTGGCTATAAAATATTTGAGAATGGCACAGGCTGTAACACAGATGTGGCGATGGATACCCTTAAGAGATTTAGGAATAGTATTCAAAATCATAGCTTGCCAAGAGAATGTGTTTTTTTTCATATCCCATTTTTTCCAACTGAGTTCTGAGAGAACACCAAAGTTTGTAAATATTCTTACAGCTCCAAAAGATGTGAAGTATATCTACGTGTGGGAGGGAACAGAACGGACAGGTTAGGTTTTTATTGTATCTGAATTTCAGTAAGACTGCTGTGGTATAGTAGGAATTGTTGTTTATCATAAGCTGAGTGTAAATTAGGTTTTTGAAGGGGGTTAAATTCAGGGTATTGTTGATTGCTTTGCACTTAGACTCCATAGAAATTTCTCCTTGTATACCGTCCCAATATTTGGAAAATAGAAGTGAAAGATTATACTTAATGCTTGACACACGTTTATAGGTTTTCGAAATCATTTTGTTCTGTAAGGAGAGTGATTTAATGATAGATTGTGATACTGTAATGTCTTGCTCCTTCACTCTATAGTAAGAGAATTTTTGTTTTATAAGTGAGCTAATTTGCCTTAAGATAGGATCATATTTGTTAGGAGCACCAAATAAAGCTTTGACCTCGGCGACATTTTCAGAGTTATAGAAGTGCCAAACTATGGCTTTCTTAACAATAGGGAAGTTTGTTGGATCGATCATTGTATTATTGATTTTTAAGTTAGGGTTTAGATGAATAGGTTGGAGATTGGGAATAGTATTGTGTAAATTTAAGGTGGTCATCATATTTTGAAAAATGCAAATTTTGTTCTTTAGTGTTGGCAAGATCTTGAACTTGTAGTCACCATCAGGTGCAAGAAAAGGGACAGCATATGGATTGAGTTTTAACAAATATATATAGTTGCACTAGATTTTGATCCAGGTTGGGTGCCAAGTTTCAGCAGAGGGGTCATAGCAGGCTATTTGAATTAGACGGCTAGCATTAATGATGTAATATAAATTATAATCTGGGAGACTTAAACCACCTTTGTTCTTTGGGGTAATTAGATTCCTGTATGATATTCTGGTTGATTTAGGGAACCATAAAAACTTTGAGATTGTGGTTTCCATTTTTCTGAAAAAAAATTTTGGAACGTTTAAGAAGATGGAGTTAAGATGAAAAAGGATTCTAGGCAGAATATTCATTTTAATGATAGCAGATTTTGATAGCAAAGAAAGATTGATGTTTTTCTATCTAGTTAGATCATTATTTATCTGATCCCAGACTCTATATAGGTTTGCTTTTATTAGTTCTTGGTGAGGGTGTGTGAAATTTATTCCTAGGTATTTAATTGTATATTTGTGAGGAATGTCAGACAGGGGGAAGTAATATTCTAAATGGTTTGCAGGGTTTAATGGAAAAACAGATGATTTAGCAGGGTTTAATTTATAATTAGCAGCCTCAGTAAAAAGATTAATAGAATTTCGAATTTTATGAAGATCGGTGTTGGGAAGCTCAAAATAGATGTTTAGGTCATCTGCAAATGCAGAATAATTTATATCAATGTTGAAGACTTTTAGGATATGGTGATAACTCTTTTGTTTAACCCAGAGAAGGAAAGGTTCCAGATATAAATTAAAAAGATAAGTTGAGAGTAGGCAACTCTGCCTAGTGCCATTGGTAATTTTAATAGGGCGTGATAAAGTTTTATTTATATACAGGGAAGTAGAGGCATTGTTATAAAGCATCTTAATAGTGTTGATAATCAGATCAGGAAAGTTAAAGAATTTCATGGTTAGGTAAAGGAAGTTTAGATCAACGTTATCAAAGGCTTTGGTAGCATCTAGGGTGAGTGCATAATGAGGGTAGTTATCACTTTTTAGAAACAACATTAATGTGTTTAAGGTAAGAGTATTGTCACACAGCTGCCTCTGTTTCATAAATCCCAGCTGTTCAGGAGAAATGACTGTAGCTATAACTTTCTGAATTCTATTAGCAAAAATGGTAGATAAGATTTTGATGTCAACGTTAATAAGGGCGATGGGCCTATAGCAGAGAGGGTTGGACTTGTCAGAGTTTAGTTTTGGAATGAATATTGTTTTCAAATTGTTCATATACTTATCAGTAATCCCTTTCGAGATGATATAATTATACATAGCAAGGAGAGTTTTAGAAAGGTGACAACTAAAAGTTTTATAAAATTCTCCTGTAAAGCCATCAGGACCTGGTGCCTTATTTGGTTTAAGCTTTTTAATAGCTAGCATGATTTAATTCAGTGTTATGGGGCTGTTTAGAAGGGTGTTTTGCGCAAAGGATAATTTTGGAACAGATAGCTCATTTAGGAATTTTTTTGTGCATTTCATTTGGGGTCTGGTTTTGGGGATTATAGATTTCAGTGAAGATATTTACAAAAGAGTTAACAATATCTTCATTGCTGTATAAGTTTTTCCCTTTGTATTTTATTTCATTAATATAGTTTGGTCCCTCTTTGATGTTTATGAGTCCAGCTAGTGTTCTGGAGGGGGTTTGGGCCCATTCCGAATATCTGTGAAGGAGTTTGAGTTCTACCAAGGATTGATTTTGTAAGTGAAATGAGTACATTTTTTTTTTTGTATTACATGTAATTTCTTTTCCAGTTCAGGAGAAAAATCCTTTTGTAGTTGTGCAGCAGTCATCTTTTGCTCATTGTTGAGGTTATTGATGTACAATTTCTCCTTTTTTTATAATAAGATGATTTTTGTATGAGTATTCCTCTGATGACCGCTTTGGCCGTAGCCCATTGGATATCTAAGGAGATGGTGGATAAACAAGAGTCTGCATCAAATTGTTTCAGATAATCATTAATTTCCTGCAGAACATCTTCTTTTTTAAGAATGTTACTGTTTAGTGACCAAGTGGGACTACTACCATTGCGATTCAGGTGGTGAGTGGGATTAATACAAAGTGAGATATTCGAGTGGTCGGATATACATCTAGCCTCAAGGGCAAAGTTTGTAATTTTGTTTGAAAAGATATCAGAGACCAAAAAATAATCAATTCTGGACCAGACTTTATGCGAAGCCGAATAAAACGTGAACTTATTTAGCTCTATGTCATGGTCAAATATTAAAAAAGGGTCAACTAAGTTGAAGCTATTTATCAAATCCTGAATAGATGCAGTTACTTGCGAGGGCTGTTTTCTGTTTTTATTTGAACTATCATTCAAGGGGTCCATGAGTGCATTCCAGTCACCACCAATAATGAAAAGATGATTAGGAAATTGAAGTAGTAGATTATGTATTTCATAGAAGAATAAGTGCTGGTTTGTACAAGGGATATGTAGGTTTAAGAAAAGTAAAGGGGATTTTACCTGAGGGTATGAGCATGAAAATAAACACCATCTACCATTCGGGTCAAATTTAGTATTTAGCACTTCACCAGGAAAGGATTTTTTAATTATTATTACAGTGCCTTTTGATGCAAGACTATTCCCAACTGATATCACAAGTTTAATCCAAATTTATTTTTTTTAATATTATCCCATTGAACATTTGTCATATGGGTCTCCTGTAAAAAGACAATGTTGGATTTATCCTGAAAAATCAGGTGCATAACTAGTTTCTTTTTATTGATTTCTTGAAGCCCATTTACATTCCAGGAATTCACACTAATCATAATTAGATTCAAAACGTAGATATATGCTAGGATAAACTAAGAAAAAAGCCCTACCAGGGACGATGCAATTAATAAACACATTTTTTACATATGACAGAAAGTGTAATGTGGTAGGAAATCGTATTCTGGCATCCATGCTCCTTACCATAAACCCGGTGCCTAACCACCTGCCTCCCTGAGTCATTTTTGAAAAAGTTTTAGATAGATACAAGTGATCTGTTTTTAAATATTTTCCCTTATGAAGAATAATACAAGAACAGAGCAGGGAGACATATAAACTAACATCAATAGTCCAAGTGCCAACAAACATTGGACAACTACACCATCATGCCACTCCCAAAAATGTTAAGGAATATTGAAAAACATATGTACATAGAATGGACAGTTAAAGGCAAAGTGACATTCGAGTTAGGAGTTAAAGGAGATAAAACAATACCATCATAAGAACATAATACATACAGCATTTTTTTTTAGATTATTGACCTTGAAAATTTCCATGCAAATAGGCAAGTGAGGTTGGAGTAATATAGACAATAAATGTTACTAAGCAATTGAAACCGACACAATTTATAACCAGAGCTATTAATAACTATTACAGCAGATAGTAACACAGGTTCTATTTATAACTGGCATAGCAGTAAGTACCATCATAACCCAATACTATGTTTTGGTCTCCTGTCTGGAGAAGGGACAGTCAACTTAGATAAGCTCTAACTGAGCATACTGCTCTAAAGGGAGGTTAATGAAGGGGGTAATTATAATAAGAAAAAATTACAGGTTAAATATATATGTCAACAAACAGAATAGCTCTGAGTCATGTAAATACATTTTTTACCTATCTAGATATCTAGCTGGGTTTACTAAATATGCATTACACACAAAATTACATAACAATAGGATTAAAGAAGGAAAGACAGAAACAAGAGCATTAACTGACAACCTAAGCAGATAATTGGATTTTCACAAAATGCAGTTCACAATAAACTACATAACTCACATATCATCACTAACCAATAAAAAACACAGTTTAGCCAGCCTTTTTAGCAAGAAAGTTTTTAGCAAGCCGGCTAATTAAACCAAGCACAAGCATACAGCATATCAAGCTCACTAGCTCTGTAGATCCAACTTCATTGAGAGAAAGAACAAGCCATCCATATCCTGTACTTTCAGTATAGAATTAAAACATCATGATTCATGAATCGTGATTGAATCATGGTGAAAGTAGTCAAAATGCTAATTTGTGTTACCATGCAACAACAGATACATTTTAAACTTGAGGACATATTTTCAGTAAAGGTAGCACAGCTGTGAAGCAGACTAATGGATTACTAAACAGACAATTGTCTTTAGCTGTCTTTAAATAACTTTTGGCAATTGCATAGGCTTTTTATTTTACTCACAGAGTCTGAGTTTGTATCACAAACACTTTCACAATGAGCACTTAAACACACACCTAAATACTGAATAGAAAACTAAATGTGAACACATAAAATATTGTTTTTGAAAAAATGAAAGGCACAGAAAAGCATGTCTGAAGTATGGCGTTTTAGTTTTGCAACATGACCAGCAGATGGCAGCTACTATACAGTTTGATATGAAAGACTTCTGACAAAGTGATGTATTTGTATTGCTAGAAAAAACCTATATTGTAATAAATTCATTACTTGAACATAAGATTAGGCTGCTGAATTACCCTGACCAGAGTCCTTTATAGTCCATTTAAATTACCTCCATCCTGAAGTGTACCTCCATCCTGAAGGCCCCTGAGCCAGTGGTAAACATTACTCAAACCGCTGAATCACTTACAAATGCCTTCTACCAGCACCTACAGGACTGCATGGATCAGGCAATCCCAAACAAAACTAAGACTCTTTGTACCAAAGGCAAGCGTCCAGTCTGGTGGACCCCAGCCATAAACAAGCTCTACAACAAAAGGAGGAAGCTACTACAAGATAGAGCAAAATCCTTGAAAGGTAAGACACCTTTGATCATTATAAGTAAAAAACTAAGAGCTCTCATAAAATCATCCAAGGCAAATTTTGAGAGAAAAATCGCCAAGGATTCAAAAGAAAATCATAAGGCCTTCTTTAGCTATGTTAGAAACCTAGGAGGAAACTCCCAGATATGCTCAGAATTAGTTCAAAATGATGTGAAGATTACTGAACCTACACACATTGCCAACATACTGGCTGACAGGTTCAGTGCAAACTTCTCCCCCCCCCAAAAGGAGAGATATCTATACCAGAGGATTGTAGCCCCCCAAACATCTCCAACGCCCAGGTGAGAACTGCTCTCCAAAGCAAAACACACAGCATCCATGGGACCGGATGGTGTCCCCGGCTGTGTGCTCCATGAACTCAATGAGGAATTAAACCCGCAGTTAGGACAGCTGTTTAATCTTAGCCTCACCTCAGGATACGTACCCAAGGAGTGACGCACGGCGACTGTGGTCCCACTTCACAAGGGCGGTGCCTCCACCGACCCTGGAAATTACCGTCCCATTAGCTTGACAAGCCTTATCTGCAAAGCCATGGAGAGGATCATAATGGAACTCATAAATAAAGACATAGGGAACTTGCAGACTTTGGATCCAACCCAGTTTGGCTTTGTCAAAGGCAGATCATGCCTTTTAAACTTGATTGACTTTTTCGAGACAGTCACCAAGGCCATTGATGAGGGAAAGGCAGTCCATACAGCCTACCTTGACCTGGCAAAGGCCTTTGACACAATACCCCATACAGGTATCATCAAAAAACTCATCAGCTTGAATGTAAACCCATACATCACAAGATGGGTTGCAAACTGGCTAAGTGACAGAACCCACAGGGTCAGAGTTGCTGGAGCCATGTCAGACTCAAAGCCTGTCACAAGTGGTGTCCCACAGGGCTCAGTCCTGGGTCCACTCTTGTTCAGCATCTACTTTTCTGAAGTACAAGCAAACACAGGAGGGTTATGGCTGACAAAGTTTGCAGATGACTGCAAACTGGGCGCCATAGTCGAAAACACATCTGACACAGATATCCTTCAGAAGGGCCTCACAGAAACGGATAACTGGTGCCAGAGCCATGGCATAAAGTTAAATGCCAAGAAATGCATAGTCATACCCTTCGGGAAAAACAAGGTTACCCCTAGCTACCATATAGGTGGCAATCCACTGAGCACAGAAGAAGTCATCAGGGATCTGGGGACCCAGGTTGACAGTAGCCTTCGTTTGACACTCATGTTGCTAAAGTAGTTAGGAAAACCTTCTACATTGTCCACCTGATCATGAAGGGATTCACATCTAGATCAAGGGAGATCATCGCCCCCCTGTACTCATCACTCATTAGACCTATGATTGAGTACAATGCCCCATTCGGAATGTATCTGACCAGACACCTGCAGCAGCTGGAAAGGCCCCAAAAGTTCCTCACCAAAAGGATAAAGGGTCTCAAAAATATGTCTTATGCTGCCCGACTGAAAGAACTCCAGCTCTATTCAGTCTCATACCGCTTGCTCAGAGGTGACCTGTGCCTGACATATAAGGCCATGTCAAACCCTGATTTGATGAATATGCTTCACCTCAAACAATCTAGATCCCTCAGAACCACAAGGGCGGGAGACTTAAACCTTGACACGGTTATTAATAGAACACGCTGGAGGGACAGATTCATCACCCAGAGACTCCCTATGCTGTGGAACAAAATCCCGATACATGTGAGGCAGAGCACCTCGCTGGCCTTGTTCAAGAGGAATCTTGACCAATGGATGGGGGATCGCAGATATACCCCAGGGATTACTTCAGTGTCACTGCTTGACAGAGGCACAGCAAAATAATAGGCATAGTTTTATTCAAACTAAAGGGGTGGTGAAAGCCAAATAACTATGGGCTAGGCTTATAAATGCCCTTGGGCAGATAGCCTAGTATGAACCTATGAACCTATGAACCTAAGTGTTGTTTTAGATCCATTTCTTCTTCCCTAAGCTCTAATTCATGATATTAGCATTCCCAGAAATGCACTGCTTCTTCTTCTTCTGTTGCAACCTCCGACCTCGTGATGTCATCGGCTGATGTTCATGTTGCATTCTGGGTAATGGAACATTGAAATGGCCCTGGGAGCTTAGGGAACCCTTGTGGAGCTCTAAATAAGGCCTCAACAGGCCACAGGGAGCCTTGTGCACTGATACAAATGGGCCAACATACTGCTGAAGAGCTAGAAAGGAAAAGAAAAACAAAACAAAAAAGCCAGGACATCCAGATGATGGTAAAAATAAGCTGGGAAGATGACAGGGTAAGTTAGAATCAGTTAACAGTGTTAGAAAGCCAGCAGAGATAGTTTTTTGTAGGTGTATTCATCTTGGTTATACTATTTGTTAGTCTTAACAGTAATTCATAGCTTTTAAGCATATACTGTATTATCTTGATTATATTATTTTACTAGCTTTAACAGTATAGCTAGTTAAGCAGGTAGTTTCTTGAAAGCTTGCATAAAAACTTTTTTTGCTTCATCTGCGGAGTGTATTAGGAACTTCTGATCCCCATAGCTGAAGGAGAGAATGGCTGGGTATTTCATCTGGAAGCGTAATTTTTTTTTTATTAAAAAAGCACAAAAAGGAGCTAGAGCTTGTACTTCACCTGCCGTATAGCTACCATATCCCTGTTGCAGATGTCACTCACCATCAAAATATGTTCTGAGGACTCCACTGTAGGCAACTTATGTGGCACATCCAATCACTGCATAGGACTGTGATAGCACTACATAGTCATGAGGAGTTTGAAACCATGTGCTGGTAGGTGTGTGACGCAAACATGATTAGGTTTTACTCTCCCACCCCTCCTTGACTTGTTAATGCCTCTGTCTACATCTCTCACTCCCTCACTGGTGGATGCGGTGACCTACATCTGATTTTCTTAGGCAGCAGCATGTGCATTTAAAGGTATGCCCATGATCACCTGATGGCCTCTGCATGAATTGCAGCCCTACCCTAGCTGAATGCATGTGGAACAGCTGTGGTAACATTCCCATAGCCAATTGCATGGAAACACACTCCAATATCTAGGAACATCATGTTGGTGTTGGCCCTTTTCATTCACTGTAAGCAGGAACTAGACCCATTGTTTGGCAAACAGTATCTCAGATGGATTAGGGATCTACTTCTAACAACATGCACTGTGGAAACAGGGCAACACACAGGAGGGAGGATGTGTCTGACCTGACTACAGTCTATTACTATAGTAAGTACTGCTATACTGCATTTGGAGTAATGTTGGTTTAACAGGTGTGTTTGGATATGGCTGTCCTACATGTTTTAATAACTGCCATGTCAGTTCTATATGTATGAGGCATCCCCATCTGCAGGGTCATCTGCAGACTGGGCAGTGTGGTGTGCCTTTGGTTTCATGTGTTACCCACAGAGCATCTATCTGTGGACTGCAGAAGGTAGTGTGAGGAATACAGTCTGTAGATGGTGAAAGCCGTGATAGCTACTGACCTCATATCCCTCATAGGACATATGTTGCAACAAACCCTGTTACAACAGTAAATGTATGAGGTTATCACAGCAACATGTCAATATTGACCCTGTGTATGTGCTTCTAGCCACAACTCTGTCAACCTTTGTACATATGTCATGCATTAAGAGGTGCATATGTGCTGTACACCATCATTAGTGTCATCATATCCGATAACACAAAAACCAGGAACTGAACACCAAACAGTGCAAAAACCAAGAAGAGACTAATCCATGCACCAGTTAATATTCCAGTTTATTGAGCACTTTCATCAGCATCAATCAGCTGACTTCCTCAGAATGAAAACTCATTCAGCTTGAAACCATTTTATATAAAAAAACAAGTCACATGACATTAAAACTGATCAGTATTAAAAACTGTTAGAAGAACATTTAAAGCATCAGAACATTATGAAAAGTATTGTAATGAAGATAACACCACCATGTGCACAAACCAACGTGGATATCCCCTCTAACCCTCTAAACGTATAACATTTATTTTGTTCTTGTTTGTTTTTCATTTTTATTTTTATTTCATGGAGATTAGGTGAGTTTGGGCGATAGTAATCCTTGCTGAGGCTGTGATAAAGAGTTTAAGTCTATAAAGAAAACCTAGTTTCCTATTAACTGATTTAATAGTTAAATTAATGTGTGTGTCATAGTTAAGATTATTATCTATTGTTACACCTACGAGTTTGGTGGTTGTGTCGGGAGCAATTGTGGCACCATTATTTGATGTAATTATGAAATTGATAGGAGGGGACTTCTGTGTGGAAGTAAAAAGTAATAATTTATTTTTTTGTGGATTAAGGAGGAGACAGTGTTGGTGAAACCAGTTTTCAACTAAGGTGAATACTTTCTGGGTACTGGTTTGGAATTCTGCAGGAGAAGACGCGGGACAGATTAATGTCAAATTGTCAGCATATTGTATGCAGGTGGTTTGGGGAAGTGAAGATTTTCAGATCATTAATGAAAATAGTAAAAAGGAGTGGTCTTAGAACAGAGCATTGTGGGACCCCAAGAGTGATAGGGAGCTGAGAGGATAAGTTACTGTCCCAGAGGACTACTTGTTGTCTATTTTTGAGGTAGGATTTGAACCAGTTTACTACGAGTGTCAATTGAAAGAGACATAAGTATATCAGACAATAATTGATGATTAACCATGTCAAAGGCTTTAGAGAGGTCTATAAAGAGAGCTGAGGAGAGCAGGTTGCTATTACGGTTTTTATAAAGGCAGTCAGAAAAGGATAGGAGTGCAGTTGTAGTACTGTAGAATGACCTGAAGCCATGTTGGCAGTCCACTAGTAGGTTGTTTTGGAGGAGATGGTGCAGTAGTTGATGGTAAATACATCTCTCCATGATTTTTGCCAAGGAAGAAAGAAGGGCTATGGGGTGGAAATTTGAGAGTTCATTTGAGTTACCTCCTTTATGCAATGGGATAATATGTGAGACTTTCCAGAGAGATGGGATATAAGATTCTGTAATGGTTCTGTTTTATTAAGAAGGAAATAGGGTAGGCAAGTAATCCAGCTGCAATTTGCAGGTATTCAGCTGGCAGGAGGTCAGCTGATGGTAGACATGGTTTGAGCTTAAGAAGTAGGGTGTGTATGAGAGATGTTGGAATGGGCTGGAGATGAAATGTCTGGGGTAAATTGATTATTGAGGGTGACTCAGTGGTGGTTATAGGTGGTAGGGTATTTGCTAGGGATTGAACAGTTTCAGAGAAAAATCTATTAAAGGTGTCAGCAATTTGGATAGGAGTATTTTGAGTGAGATTAGAGGGGGTTGGTGTTTTGCAATGTCCTGGGTGGAGCAGTTTGTTGATACCTGACCAGAATTTTTGTAGGTTTTCTGTTGGTTTTCTTGGATTTTAAGGTAGTAGTTTTTTTAAGTCAATGAATATTGATTTCTTTGTGGCATTTCTAAGATGTCAAAAGTTTAGATGATCAATAGTTTTTTTAGTTTTTCTCCATTTGGACCAGATTTTATTTCTCAGTTGTATATTATGCCTTGTATCATTTGAGAGCCAAGGAGCAGGTGTGTTTTTAGTTCTAACAGTGCGAATGGGAGTATGGTGATTTAGGATTTGCAAAAATTTATTTTTAAAGTATGAGACTGCTTCGTCAAGGGGTAGGTATTTTAGGGGTGACCAATTGCATGCTTTGAGCTCAGCTTGAAAATTAACTGGGTTGAGATTTTTCTTGTTCTGGGTAGTTATAAATGTTATTTGATTGAGAATGGAGGTCTTTTGTCTAGTTATGAAGGTAAGAGAATAGTCACTAATATCATCAGGAAGTATGCCTGTTTTCTTATCAGATAGGGTATGCCAATCCTAAGCCCTTCCAGAGGAATCATGCTAACACAACGAGTAGCCAGTCAGAGAACAATCAGGAAGTTAGTGCGGGTGGAGCGGAACAGCAGCTGGCCAATCAAGCCCCTTCGGGACGGGATTTTCCCCGAAGATCTGAAAGGATATGAAATCAGACGAGGCAACTGCAATACTGGTCCTAGTGGAATCAACAGTGAGGGAGACAGGAGAACTTTCCCCATCAAAAAGACAATATTGTCAACCCATGTGGAACTAATTTCAAATGTTAAACGCTTAGACTCTGAGAAAACCGAATTAACAATTAATAACTTCTATGACATGCAGGACTTAGGGCTAGAAACTGAAAGGGTTTGTAATGGAGGTGGTGAGGTTGTACAAACCATGTACTCTAACATACAAGGAGACTTTATTATTTATAATTTTTCCCCCTGCACTTTCGATTCCGGCATAGCTGAATTGTTCAGCAAAGGTTTTAATTTTGTTCCAACACAAAGAACCAAGCTTGTGGAGCTTATGCTTGATTTGAAATGTTTTGTTCGGAAACTGAACTTTAAGCTATTAATTGATAACACCTTGCATGTTGAGAAATCAGTTCTGGTACAGAAGCGTAGTGTCTACAACCTCCCCTTAGCTAACATTTTGGTTCTTTTTGAATCCATGTGTGACTTTGAATTTAGAAACCTATTGAAATGTAAGGGCAATAAAGGTCCATCTAATTTAAGCCCACATGAAATGTTGTTGCTTAAAAAATTGATTTCTGACAAAACTGTACGGGTAATGAAACCCAACAAAGGGGGAGGAGGAGTAGTTATTATGTCCAAAACAGACTACAACAGAATGAATGTGCTGTTGTTGGATGGGACTACCTACAAAGAAGTATCTGTTAATTATATCAGTATTTCTCATTACAAAATTGACTTGGCCTTGAAAGATTTATTAGATCAAGCCAGATAGATTTTGATGTGTACAATTTCTTGAATGTCAAGTATCCTAGGGTACCGAATATTTTCGGTATCCCTAAAATACACAAAGATTTATATGACCCCCACTATGAGGCCTATCATCAGTGTAGCTGGTTCCAAGACCTATCTCACTGGGAAATACATTGACTTGTTATTGAAAAATGTTTTGAAGGATGAACAACACATAGGGATTCATTCTTGGCATTTCTTAAGTAAATTGAACCATTTATTTTTTGACCATGAAGTAACGTTTCTCAAGTTGATGTTATTAACTTGTTTAATGTTATACCGCATTCAGTTGGTATTAAATGGTTTGAAGAATTTCTCTTTGACTGTGAAGCATTTAGTAATAATGATGTTTCAGTCATGGTCTGCTTAATAGAGTTGGTTTTAATGTACAATTTTTTTTTGAGGGGCAATTTTTTATACAAACGTCCGGAGTTGTTGTTTTTGCAAACATTGTTATGCTCATGTGGGAATGAAAACATCTATTGAGTTCCCCCTTTAAAGACTTTTACTTCTGGTATATAGATGATTTGTTTTTTGTTTGGGAAGGGAACCTTAAAGATTTTTTATTTTATATAAACAATACCACAGCATTTCTTAGATTTACCTATACCTACAGAAAAAATGACATCAATTATTTAGATGTCCACCTTGAGAAGGATATGGTCCATAAAAGGCCTGTAAGTGATTTATTTAGGAAATCTACATATTGTAACAGTCTCCTACATTATCAAAGTAGACACCCGGATCATGTTAAGAGGGGACTGATGAAAGTACAATATGTCCAGATTTCACGTATGGTAACCAGGGATGAGGACTTTGAACATCAAAGTGAAACAATGAAAGAAATGCTGGTGGCCAGAGGGTATCCCTCAAGTCTTATAACTTCAATTTATGAAGAAGTTTCTGGTAAAAGAAAGGGAGGTGTTTTTCGACCCTTGGTAAATGTGCAAGGGATCCCTGGGGATGTTTCTTTAAACAATCAGGTTTTCCAAAAGCAAAAGAAGGAAGAGGATCCATTTTATGGGTACAACCTTTTTTTGTTACTGGATTTTCTCAGGGCCACAAGCAGATATAGGATATTATTAGGAAAAACTGGTACATGTTTCATTCCCAGACAGATATTTTTAGAAGAGGAGTAACTTTTAAAAATTTGTTGGAACAGGGTAACCCTGGGACATGTACACAGGAGGGGGGGTACAAAGAGTGTGGGATTTGTACCCAGTGTTCTATGATTTGTACCAATACCAGAACTTATATCAATCATATTCATGCCAAACCCCAAGGGAAATATTGTTATACCACAAGGGGAGTAGTTTATGCAGCTCTGTGTAGAAATTGTCGGGGGATTTTTTATAGGGAAAACCAAAAGATGTTTGAAAGAAAGGATTTATGAGCATGTCAGGGATATTAGGAGAAGTAATAGTAATAGTGCCTTATACAAAACACACTATTCAATTCCTTGGACATGAATTCAAGTTTTTGGTTGTGGAGAAAGTATTACATGATCCACGTGGTGGTCCATGGGAAGACTACTTAGAGTTCAGGGAATTATACTGGCAGATCAAATTTAATGCTACCAAATTCCCCGGACTCAATGATGCCCTTCGTCTCAGTAGTTTTTTGAAACTAAGGTCCTACCAGAGTTAATAGTGCATTTACAAATAAGGGGAATGTGTAACTGGAGGTTGCTGCTGTTTTTTATATATAAGAATTTAATAATATTTCATTTATTTTGTTTTTCATTTTTATTTTTATTTTATATGTTTAGAGGGTTAGTGGGGATATCCACATTGGTTTGTGCACATGGTGGTGTTATGTTCATTACAATACTTTTCATAATGTTCTGGTGCTTTAAATGTTCTAACAGTTTTTAATACTGATCAATTTTAATGTCATGTGACTTGTTTTTTTATATAAAATGGTTTCAAGCTGAATGAGTTTTCATACTGAGGAAGTCAGCTGATTGATGCTGACGAAAGCACTCAATAAACTGGAATATTATCTGATACATCTGATAACAAGCCAGTGAGAGATCAGACTGCTACATATGTTGTGTGCAGTAGGGGTTATATTTGATGACATGACCTGGACATTCTGTAGTTGTTTATACAGTAATGAGGTCTGTGTACTTATGGTGAACGCCGACAGTGTGTGTATTGTTAATATGTACCTTGGCCTGAGTACAGACTGTGGTAGATGTCATTGCCCTAGGTCCCGTCCTATCTGATGTTACATGCTGCTCCACTGTATGTTACCATATTGGCTGACATGTTTGTAGGGCCATACACACACATGTCCCATACCACAAACAGGCATCATACCACACTGTGTAGCGGCCCAGTATATGTAGGGTTAGTGTGTGAGTGGCACATATGAGGATGGTGTTGAACAGATAGGCCATATACTGTAATATTATGCTAGCTTACCATATGTGGCTGTGGCTGTGTACATATTGGTTGTGGTTATGCACTTTCACACAGGTGTATCTTAACCTGTGCTGTGACATGCCTGTAGAGCCTGCTATATATGCAGGTACATGTGCATTCCCCCATAGGAGATGTTGGCCAGTGTTGAGCCAGTCTGCCAGCAGCCTGCACAGTGCTTTGTTACATGCCTAGCAGCTTAGTGTACTTACTCAGCGAGGTGTCATGTCCACATACTTTCCAAATCTATTGCTGCCGGGCCTCCCACAAAAGTCATGTATGTCAGGCAGAGCGGTGGGATGCTGTACAAATGTACATCAATATCTAGTGGGTAGTATGTGGCCATGGCACCTCTGTACCAGCAGTTAGTATGTGTCAGGACAGACAGAGGTGTGTGAATACATAACTTATGGGGGTGAATATATACCAGTTGTTATGTGTTATACCCATCTACATGGCTGTTAACATCCATATTGTCAGGCTTGGTCCACATGTTCTGCACTAAGGGGTTCTGTGTATATCTCTGGACGGTACAGAGTGTGTCAGAATGTTCACATCTATTGGCCAATATCGCTGCTGTAGTCCACAGGAGCTTTATGTGCTTGTAGCGGTACTGTTCTATGATGTCCTTAGGATATCTGTCAGTAGCCAATGGTGCACATTTGAAAAGCAGATGTGACTTCCCACAAACACCATGTCTGTGAAGACAATCCCTATTACAGTAGCAATAATCTGATAATATACCTGCTATACATGCCTGACATCCCCTTGCATTACGAAGGTTGGACTATAGAGGCTACACCCCATGTTCAGGACATATGGTGAATATTTATGTACATATGATTATCCAGATATTTATATAGATAATTACACATGTACATATCAATATATATAGATGGGTGTGTATATGTACATAGATATGCATATACACACCCAGACATATACATATACAGAGCAGTATATATCTACACATATACAGCTAGAGATACATATGCACATATATGTATATCATGCTGCCATGTCTGCCAGTAATCCACTGCTGTTGTATCCCCCACACATACAGTGGACTGGGGCCATATATGTGTGGACTTCACCTACACAATACATGTGTGCCCATATGCACTCCAGTGGCCAGTGTATGTAACAGTGGTATATGGCCCTGTATTATTGAGTCTAGGGGAGATTCACCATACATAACCTAGACTGTTACAACATGTAGGGGGTATCAGGGGTGAGCTGCCTTAAGGTATCTAGCTGTACAGTACCATACATGTCACCCATCTTGACATTACCTACATAAAGTGGGTTACTGGAGGCCTACTGCTTCCTGCCATACAGACTGTTCTGTTTGTCAGTGTGCCTGTGATGGTGTCAGTTATGTCTTGATATGTAACAGTTACATCCCATTTGGTTAACTGAAGTCTTTACCACCTAGTGATTGTGTACAGAGTACAGACAGAGGCTGCTGGACTATAAACCTGCATCACTTACTGTTGATTGTGTGGTATCCTGTGGCCCAGTCTGTCTTTACTAATGTACGATTTGAAGGGCTTGGCCTAGACAGCAACAGTTGTGGACCTTTCCAGACTACTGTATTAGTATAACTGTTTTAGAGTTGCATTACTCTGTTGATATGGATGTCAGTGTCTGAACAGCTATATGACATGGCATATAAATCTGTAATAGTACACTAATAAAGGTATTCCATTTCTGCAAACCTGTGTGTGGTGCTAATCTTATGACCTCTCTAGGGGTATATGTTGGAAGCAATGAATGTAATTTGTATGGGCGGCTCATCCAGTGTCCAGTTGTTAGTGTGTTAACTTGTAGGCATAGTGACTGTACCATATTGTGTGCACCTACGACATAAGTATCTGACACTACATATCTCTGCGTGTGTATTTGTAGTCACATGTGTATATATATATATCTATATATATATATATATATATATATATATATATATATATATATATATATATATGTATATCTGTATCTGCATATATGTATCTGTGTATATGTATCCTGGGGATGTTGATAGCTTCCACAGTTTACATTTCCTATGGGAACCAGGCTGTACTGCATGATATGTTATCAATACCAGCCTGACAGCATACAGGTGGGATGTAGTACTGTTAACATATTGTGCCCATGTCACAACAGGTCCTGGTTATGGGATTTGCAACACTTGGTAGTGTATTGAAGAGTGGCCATGTTTGGCTGTGGGGGGGGGGTGCCAATTCATACTAGACGTATATTGTTTGGGGCCTCTCAACCCCATTAACACATATATGTGGACATATTTGTTTTTTTAATCTACCATTGCTATCTACAGATGTATGGCCATATATACCTATATATATATATATATATATATATATATATATATATATATATATATATATATATATATATATATTTCTGCTTACATATATATAACTATATCCGTATATACCTACATAGATATATATCTGTGTACATATATGTACCTTGCTGTGTATATGTAGACATATAAGTGTAGACATATATATGTGTCGATGTAGGCATTTCCATGTATATATGTTCACATATATTTATATATATGCATATATTTCTAAATATATAGATATATATATATATATATCTACATATGTAGATATGTTATATCTGTGTAGATATTAATATATTTACACACAAACATACATCTTGATGTTGGTATACATTCTCTGTACTGTTGCATGACTGGGCTGGATATGTTTCTGATCATCAGATTTGTGTGTGTCTGTCATGGCTTAGTGATAAATCCCTTTGTCTATGGTGTGCAGGGTCTTCAGTTTGATCCTTGCAGATGCTGATTATTTTATTGCTGGGCAGAACAAGAGCTGTTGGATACAGAGTGATTAAGGCACTTTAAAGCAGTTGTAAGCGGGTTTGTTCAGGTTTGCGCAGAGGTAAGCACTTCTGGCTGCAGTTTCTTACACTCATAGGTTCATAGGTTCATACTAGGCTATCTGCCCGAGGGCATTTACAAGCCTAGCCCATAGTTTTGTGGCTTACGCCACCCCTTTAGTATGGGGAACTATACCCATTATTTTGCTGTGCCTCTGTCGAGCAGTGACACTGAGGTAATCCCTGGGGTATATCTGCGATCTCCCATCCATTGGTCAGGATTTCTCTTGAACAAGGCCAGCGAGGTGCTCTGCCTCACATATACCGGGATTTTATTCCACAGCATAGGGAGTCTTTGGGTGATGAATCTATCCCTCCAGCACGTCCTATTAATAGCCGTGTCGAGGTTTAAGTCTCCCGCCCTTGTGGCTCTGACGGATCTAGATTTTTTGAGGTGAAGCATATTCATCAAATCTGGGTTTGACATGGCCTTGTATGTTAGGCAAAGGTCACCTCTGAGCAAGCGGTTAGCGACTGAATAGAGCTGGAGTTCTTTCAGTCGGGCAGCATAGGACAGATGTTTGAGACCCTTTATCCTTTTGGTGAGGAACTTTTGTGGCCTCTCCAGCTGCTGCAAGTGTCGGGTCAGATACATTCGAATGGGGCATTGTACTCAATCATTGTTCTGATGAGTGATGAGTATAGGGAGACTATGACCTCCCTTGATCTAGATGAGAATCCCTTCATGATAAGGTGGGCAATGTAGAAGGTCTTCCTAACTACTTTAGCTACATGGGTGTCGAATGACAGACTACTATCAACCTGGGTCCCCAGGTCCCTGATAACTTCTTCTGTGCTCAGTGGATTGCCACCTATTTGGTAGCTAGGGGTAACCTTGTTTTTCCCGAAGGGTTTGACTATGCATTTTTTGGCATTTAACTTTAGGCCATGGCTCTGGCACCAGTTATCCATTTCTGTGAGACCCTTCTGAAGGATATCTGTGTCAGATGTGTTTTCTACTATGGCGCCCAGTTTGCAGTCATCTGCAAACTTTGTCAGCCATAACCCTCCTGTGTTTGCTTGTACTTCGGAAAAGTAGATGCCAAACAAGAGTGGGCCCAGGACTGAGCCCTGTGGTACACCACTTGTGACAGGCTTTGAGTCTGACATGGCACCAGCAACTCTGACCCTGTGGGTTCTGTCACTCAGCCAGTTTGCAACCCATCTTGTGATGTATGGGTTAACATTTAAGCTGATGAGTTTTTCAATGATACCTGAGTGGGGTATTGTATCGAAGGCCTTCGCCAGATCGAGGTAGGCTGTATGGACTGCCTTTCCTCATCAATGGCTTTGGTGACTGTTTGAAAAAGTCAACCAAGTTTAGAAGGCATGATCTGCCTTTGACAAAGCCAAACTGGGATGGATCCAAAGTCTGCAAATTCCCTATGTCTTTATTTATGAGGTCCATTATGATCCTCTCCATGGCTTTGCAGATAAGGCTTGTCAAGCTAATGGGCCGGTAATTTCCAGGGTCGGTGGAGGCACCGCCTTTGTGAAGTGGGACCACAGTTGCAGTGCGCCACTCCCTGGGTATGTATCCAGAGGTAAGACTATGATTAAACAGCTGTCCTAGCTGTGGGTTTAATTCCTCGTTGAGTTCGTGGAGCACACAGCCGGGGACACCAACAGGTCCCATGGATGCTGTGTTTTTTGCTTTGGAGAGAGCAGTTCTCACTTGGGCGTTGGAGATGTTTGGGGAGCTGCAATCGCTTGGTATAGATATCTCTCCTTTTGGGGGGGAGGGGGGGAGAAGTTTGCACTGAACCTGTCAGCCAGTATGTTGGCAATGTCTGTAGGATCAGTAATCTTCACATCATTTTGAACTAGTTCTGAGCATATCTGGGAGTTTCCTCCCAGGTTTCTAACATAGCTAAAGAAGGCCTTATGATTGTCTTTTGAGTCTTTAGCTATTTTTCTCTCAAAATTTGCTTTGGATGATTTTATGAGAGCTCTTAGTTTTTTACTTATAGTGATCAAGGGTGTCTTACTTTTTAAGGATTTTGCTCTATCTTGTAGTAGCTTCCTCCTTTTGTTGTAGAGTTTGTTTATGGCTGGGGTCCACCAGACTGGACGCTTGCCTTTGGTACAAAGAGTCTTTGTTTTGCTTGGGATTGCCTTATCCATGCAGTCCTGCAGGTGCTGGTAGAAGGCATTTGTAAGTGATTCAGCGGCTTGAGTACTGTTTTCCGCCGGTCGGGGGCCTTAAAAGAGACCACACTAGTCTTTAGAAGTGTGAAGTCGGCTTTCGAGAAGTTCTTTACTGTGGTCTTTTTATTTCAGGTGGGCGTGGGATGAGGACCTCCAGCGAGATTAGTTTGTGATCTGATCTCACCAGTGAGGGGTATACTTCCGGTGTTGAACATTGTGCTCCCATGTTCGTGATGATGAGATCAAGTATGTTTTCTCCTCTTGTGGGGATGGTGACTAGTTGTTCCATGGCATTTGAGTTTATGAATTCCAGGAACTTTTGGGCTAGGGTGTTTGGGCTTGAGTAGTGTTCCCAGTCTATATTAGGGTAATTGAAGTCACCTAGTATGATGGTGTTTGGTGATACATTTATCCCCTCTAGTGTTTTCAGGAAGGCCATGTGAGGTTCCTGAGTTTGTGAGGGTGGCCTGTAACATGCTACAATTTGCAGAGCAGTCTTGCCTATGGTTAATTGCACCTGGATGGTCTCCGATGCATCGTGCATTGCCACCAGTCTTGAGGTGTGGGTGTCCTTGATGAATATGGATACTCCCCCTCCTTTCTTGGTATTGTCCGGATTTTGGGGCCGGAACGCATGATAAGAGGTAAAACCTGATAGTGCTGGGGTGCTCTCAGGAGCCTTGAACCAGGTTTCTGTCACTGCACAGACATCGATGTTCTCCATACTGAGAAGGGCCTCGAGTGCGTGCATTTTGAGATTTAGACTTCTGGCATTGAGCAGCATTACCCTTAGTTTTTTTCCTTTTTTGTGTTCTAGGGTGGTAGGTTTAGAATTTGAGCCTTGCCTAGAAAAGGCACTATGGGGGTGGCAAGAGCCTTTGCCAATATCCGGAATCCCAGGGTGATAGGTGCAAGCCGTCCCTTGGAAAGCAGCGTGGCTTGTCCAGCATGTCATCCCAGGCAGACAGACATTGGATCCCCTTTGAATGACACCAGAGTTTAAGCCAATTGTTAAAGCTGATCATCTTATCTCTGTATTGTGGCATCATTCTTGGTGAAGGTAGGATACTGCTCAAGGTCAGGGTCATGCCTGCCTGGGCTACATAATCAGAGAGCTCCTCAATGTCTCTTTTCATGTAGTCCAAGGAGGTACGTCTCAGGTCGTTTACACCAGCGTGGACAATGACTGAGTCGTATTTGTACCTGCTGTTGAGAGACCTGAGTGCTTGCGTTATGTGGCGGATTCTAGCGCCCGACAGGCAGCTTACTGTGACCTTCTCCTTACTCAGTCTGGTGAGCGGGACGTCAGTGTGTCTGACTATGGAGTCACCAATGACTAGTGTGTCTGGCATTGTGTTTGGCCTTAAGGGCTGTGACTGTTTGACACTCTGACTGTGAGGTCTATGTGTTGCAGGTGTTGTGTTCTGAGGTGGTGGTTGTTTGGGTGTCTGCTTTGGTGGCCTCTGCTGTTTTGGTAGATTTTTGATCAGAGCCGAGTATGTCTTTGTGTGTTTATGTGTATGATTTGAGGTTGTGATGGTACTATGTGAGACTGGGTCTATAGTGTGTGTGGTAACCTTCTCCTCCTGACTGGTCTTGCCAGTCCTATGTTGAGAGAGCTCAGCCTCCAGTTTGGCCGTATAGTTGCATCTCTCGCATGTATTTGTGTTTTGTGGGAGGAGGAGAGGGTTGTCTGTGTACATGAGGCAATTGTAACATTGCCTCAATATTCCCAGGTTCACCAGCTGAGCAAGAGAGGACACTAGCAACTGATCCCTCGACATGCTAGAAGGACTAGACAAAAACTTTAAAAGAGATTCGGGGACGTGGGTGACAGAGAAATGGGGTTTGCCTTTTGGGGTGCTATCTATAAGAGTGCCGTATCAAGGTAATAAGTACTGTAGGAGCAAGTGCTAGGTTTAACAGATAGAGAAAAGTCTACTTGGAGTCAAGTAGAGATGATCTTTTTAGGTATTAGAGAAAGTGCTAGTAACAGGAATGCTTAAAGGTAAGATTGAAAAGAATGCACTCTGCAGTGTGCACTAGAGAAGTTAGATATGAAATTAGGTAACTTGAGTTTTACCTGTTTAAAAAGTTAAGGTTTAGTGGAGAGTTACTATTTTTAAAACAGCAAGATGGACTGAAAGGGGTGGTTACTTTTGTATTTTGGTACTATGAAATACTGTAGGATGGCCAATAAATTTAAATAATTGAAGGGGTGGGATTTCAAAAGTGATGGTTTTGTGATTACTCACATAAGCCAGTGAAAGTAGAGAGAAATGAGATATATGGTCAGATTAACATAAGAGGCGGGCAACTAGAAAGACAGTGGTATTTAACAAGAGAACTTAAATGGGTGGGAGGGGGAAAAAATTCTGCCTGACTCAGAACAGAGAGAGCTGTGGTCTCTTTTGAAGTTTTAATATGCTGTTAAAACAGAATGCAAGCAAAACACAAGGTAAAGAAAACAAACTACAGTATTCAAAATATAGAAAGGCAATACAGAAATACAAAAAATAACAGCAAACTAACCTTTCCTTCACAGCAAAGTGTAGCAGAGTCTGGATGAGCCTTCTGGTAAAGCTTAGCTTCTAAATTGCTTAACATGTGTAGGTATTGCTTACCCCCATGCAAACAGGCTTAAACCCACGTACTGCGGCTTAAAAGTGCTTACTCCCGCTTACCCCATGCTCATTTCTTTAAAAGAAAAGAAAAGGGGGTTGATAGGAAAGTGCTGAAAAAGGGGGCACAAAGAGGGAAAGACAGTAGGTAAAGTAGCCACGGATGTGCAGGAAGAGTGTAGGCAAGGTCCATATCTGCCCATTTTTTCTACAGCAACAGCTGTGCATATACACTGAATTTGGAGGTAGATTTGGACACTCAAACTCCTGGGTGGGGGTGAGGACAACAATAATTTGTTGTGATGCCAATTAGACCAGATTACATGTGTCCAGTGGACACATGCAAAATGGGCAGCTATGTATGGGGCGAGATTTTTTTGTGGGAACAGATTGCCCTTTTTTTTCAGGTGAGAGTGGGATGTTGGGGAGGGGTAGTAGGTATATTTGGGGAGGTAGGTTGGGAAGGTTAACAGACAAGACAAACAATACGCATACAGGGGCAGTATATGACACATGTGGGGGGTAAACACCTTGGATGGGGTGGGGTGTTTGGAAGTCGCAAACCCATGAGCCCCCAAATGGAAACAGTGGGACTGAGGTCTCTGTCCATGGGCAGTCACCACTGCACCTTCATGGCCCCAAAGGTGGCTGTGCTGGGAGCTGGGTAGAGGGGCAGGCTCACCCTTTAATTGCACCATGTGGCCCTTAAGCTGGCGTAGCTGGTCATGAATCTTCTTGTCGAGCATCCTATGCACCACGGCCCAGAACTGATGGTGGGTGACAGGTACCTCTCTGCCCCTGCTCACAGGGGGGGCCGAGCCCCATCCTCTGCGGTGGTTCCACCCAAAGGTGGTGCAGGGCCAATGGAGGAGGAGGTCCCAGGCTGGGCCCCAGATGTGCTGGTGCCCAGTGCCATGGCCAGCTGAGATGGGACAGGTGGGTCTACTAGGACCAGCCTTCCCATATAAGCTATGGTGTTGCAGTTTTAAGAAAGATATTGGTTAGTAATAGTTAACAGCATTCAGGATTAGTTATAACAGCATGCATAGGTATTCCCATTAACCCAATATACCAGATTTACAAATTTGCAGAGCGAGCAGAACACATGCATATATGGGACAACAGTGGCCATTACAACAGCATGCAGGTCTCATTGATGGCAACAGGTCACCAATATGGGAGTATTTTAACACGGCACATGCATAGAACCAAATGTGAATATTTATAAACCAATAGGACATATGCCCCAACAAAAGTTTGGAGTGTACATGTACCCACTGAGGTGTGTAATTAGGTTATTGTAACACATATGGTGGGGGTGAGAGAGAGAGAGGTCAATTAACAACTAATACATCCCTGTAGTTTCACAATTTTCTTAGTCACTGCAGTGATCTGTCCCTTACATGTATTATTACACTACCCAATGTCTTTACTTTGTACAATGGTATGTTTGTAGATTAGCATCTACATGGACTGTGTCTTACATATAGTCTACACCTCTTAACTGTTATAGATGTTGAGGAAATTATTGTTAACACTACCTGACAAGTTCTACATATACTCCCAGATTCCATGCTTGTAGACAAGTATGTAAGTGAACTGTGTTGTACCTACAGTCTACACCTCTTTCCTGTTATAGCTGTGGGGAAAACCTTTGTTAACACTACCTGACAGATTCTACACATACTCCCAGATTCCATACTTGTAGACAAGTATAAGAGTGAACTGTGTTCTAACTACAGTTTACACCTCTTACCTGTTGTAGCTGTGGAGAAAATGTTTGTTAACACTACCTGACAAATACTACACATACTCCCAGATTCCATGTTGATGTTATACACATACCTAACAATCCGTTATTGCACACACTCTGGTCAAGGCTTGACAGGATGCAGGTGTTAATGTGACATATTTTGGAATAGCTGTCATACACTTTGGGTGAGATGCTACAATGACAGGTTTGTTTTCATATACATTCTCTGACTATGTTCAGGTCTGACTATCCATTATATGTCAGTATAAGCTACCTACATTTTTGGGATCATCACATTGATTTTCAGGGGAGCAGGTTACTGGGCAGCACATTTGAGCAATTTATCTGGACATACTGGACAGATAAGTAGTTGAGGGGTATGACTATGCATACAGCTTACTACCTGAACATTCTGCCACAGTCTGTACAGTTGATGGTTATGATTATGCTTACAGTGTACTATCTGAACATTCTAGCAAAGTCTGTACAGTTGTTGGGTGTAATTATGCATACAGCTTTCTATCTGAACATTCTCACAAACTCTGTGCAGGTTTGGGGTATGATTATGCATACAACTTACTACTACTCCCAGGATTCAAACCCCTGCTGTGTGTGGTAAAAATATTACAACTGACATCACAATACACTGTGCTATAAAGGAATTGGTGTGCAGCATTCCAGTGGTTTCTGTCTAAGTCTCCCTCAGTTGTTCTACATGATTGACCTCTTGGGACTTCCAAATTTGTTATGCTGACCTTCCTACACATTTTATCTGCGTTCAACAGTGTGGGTAACACTGCTTAATACAGCAGTACTATTTATAGAATGCAATACTACAACAACATATGAAAGCAGAATGTACACAAGCACTCCAGGGGTAATACTTTTATTCACAAGATATTACACCTTATCTACACACAACCTATATGACAGTCTTCCTGTCATATTGTCTGGTTTATTCAATACATCCCATACACAATACATTTTTATACTGGTACAACACTTTCCAGAACTGTTATATTTATTTGTTATGACAGTACATGCAGGAATATTACTAACCTGCCTTGCGACACAGCCTTTGGAGCCTAGCAGCATGAGCTTGCTGGTTCGCAGCTCCCTCATCTGCAGCTGTCAGAAAAATACAGTAATATTTAGCCATTACTATCCATAATTTAAACAAGCTAGGCAATCGTTATCTACATATTAGAATGGGTACTTACTCAGTGCTGGGGCATCGGCCTTCTGTTTTGATTCTTGGATTCACTGCTCCAAGAGATCCACCCTCTGCTGCTTCAGTTCAGCATGGTGATGCCTGACCTGCTCACCAGTCCGGGGGATACCAGTGGTACTGGTGATGTCACAGGTGAGACTGTCCCAGACCTCCACTTTATATTGAGAGCCCTGGTACTGGCCCTACAGTAGCCTCTCCTCATGGTGCTTTACCAGGAGCCATACCATGAATCTGGACTCCTGGGTGCCCCAGCGCTGCATTCTAAATTGAGTGCCTTCTCCAACTCCAGCCATTCTGCCTACAGTAGGGAGCTGCAACCAGTTATGGGAATTATTTGCGCCTTTGGGGTTTAAATACACCCAATTTCCTGCACTTTCTCATGATTGGATGGTTTTGAAAAGGCTAAGCTATGAGCACACCTGCTTAGCTAATGTTGGCATTGGTTAAAGGGGTATACCACTGGGCAGATTGAATTAGCCAGCCTACACATTGCTTACACCATGTAGGCTGAGCTGTGCAATGCTTTGCATTGCTTAATATTTAATTAGCATTTTATTTTCCTTTTCACATTTATTTATTATTTGTTACATGTTATATCTGTGTCTGGTATCTGTGATTCATGTGTACGTACACTGTATGGGGTCCTGGGGACTTCAACACTTTATTACAATAACACCTCACATCTGGCCTTACTGCAGTGCTCCAGTTCACATATTTATGTTATGTAGCAGGTTATACAACATTACACTGTACATAGATTCCTTTCACATGTTCAGTTTGATTTTCCTATGGTGAGGATTTGTTTGTTGAAACCTCAATCTTATGTACTGCTGTGATGACTTAGTGGTTAACTACTGTGACTGTAATGCACAGGGTCTTGGGTTTGAGCCTTGCAGAAGCTGTTTATTTTGTTGCTGGGCAGAACACGGGCCATTGGATACAGAGTGATTAAGGCACTTTAAAGCAATTGTAAGTGGGTGTGTGCATATTTGCGTGGCTGTAAGCGCTGCTAACTTCTGGTTTCAGTTTCTTATACTCAGTTAGCTTCCACATTGCTTAGTCTGTGTAGGCTGTGCTTACCCCCACACAAATGCACTTAAACACACTTACTAGTGCTTATATATGCTTACTACTGCTTAGTTGTGCTTAAATCTGCTTACTAGTGCCTTATTCATTATGACACTGATACTTCACATGTGCAGTTCCTGCAGTACTCCAGTTCATAAATATGTGTTATTTAGTTGGTTTTGCAACAAAAATATTGGTTATAATGTGCTTTGCCATGTAAAATAGACTGTGCTGTAGTGGGACTAGAACCCAGAATGCCTGCTTGTTAGGTGGATGCTCTGTCCACTACACTATTGCTGTGCTGCTCCATTTGCCTATATCTTCCTTGTTATCCACTTCAGCCTTTTAAGCTGCTTTAACTGTAGCTAAGCAATGGGCACACTTGCATATCTATGGTTAGTTGTACTTGGATTTATAAAAAAAAATAAATACAAGGATTTCTTCATTTAATGTTTATGTACTGTTGCTGTTGTAGACATGGGGGACTGCTCGCGGGGATATGCAGAACCTATGAGCAGTCTCGCTCATTTTTTACCACTTTCTGCAGTTCTACATTGCGGGGGCATGTTTATTCTGAGAGCTCTGCTCACAGACACGACCCTGCACTTGTACATGCTTCATATAAGCCTAGGAGCTTGGGCAGCGCACCTTATTAACATGCATGGCACTCTGCCATCCTGCTCCTAAATGGCTGGTTCCGTGCAGGACAAAGCTAGTCCTGCACTGAAGTTTAGTAAATCCGGCAGTGTATTGTATATGTAACATATAAAATCTGTATGAAAATGGAATGAATAGATGGTAAAAATCTCTCATTGTAGTATAAAAACATAGATAAAATGGTAAAAAAAATACATAAATAGTGAAAAAAGAATTATTTAAAACAGTGTTGTCTTTCTAGGGCTTTTAATTTTAAAAGAGAGCTGATAGAAATATGTTCATTTAAGCCGGGCCAACTAGATGCATTTAGACGCAGTTGCCAGTAAAGCTCCCTCTTTTCTAGTAGAAGAGACCAGGCTCCACCTCGAGGTTCTGTTTTAATAAAAGAGACCAGGCTCCACCTCGAGGTTCTGTTTTAATAAAAGAGACCAGGCTCCACCTCGAGGTTCTGTTTTAATAAAAGAGACCAGGCACCACCTCGAGGTTCTGTTTTAATAAAAGAGACCAGGCTCCACCTCGAGGTTCTGCTTTAATAAAAGAGACCAGGCTCCACCTCAAGGTTCTGTTTTAATAAAAGAGACCAGGCTCCATCTCGAGGTTCTGTTTTAATAAAAGAGACCAGGCTCCACCTCGAGGTCCTGTTTTAATAAAAGAGACCAGGCTCCACCTCGAGGTTCTGTTTTAATAAAAGAGACCAGGTTCCACCTCGAGGTTCTGTTTTAATAAAAGAGACCAGGCTCCACCTCGAGGTTCTGCTTTAATAAAAGAGACCAGGCTCCACCTCGAGGTCCTGTTTTAATAAAAGAGACCAGGCTCCACCTCAAAGTTCTGTTTTAATAAAAGAGACCAGGCTCCACCTCGAGGTTCTGTTTTAATAAAAGAGACCAGGCTCCACTTTGAGGTTCTGTTTTAATAAAAGAGTCCAGGCTCCCCCTCGAGGTTCTGTTTTAAAAAAAGAGACCAGGCTCCACTTTGAGGTTCTGTTTTAATAAAAGAGACCAGGCTCCACCTCGAGATTCTGTTTTAATAAAAGAGACCAGGCTCCACCTTGAGGTTCTGTTTTAATAAAAGAGACCAGGCTCCACCTCGAAGTTCTGTTTTAATAAAAGAGACCAGGCTCCACCTCGAGGTTCTGTTTTAATAAAAGAGACCAGGCTCCACCTCGAGGTTCTGTTTTAATAAAGGAGACCAGGCTCCACCTCGAGGTTCTGTTTTAATAAAAGAGACCAGGCTCCAACTCGAGGTTCTGTTTTAATAAAAGAGACCAGGCTCCACCTCGAAGTTCTGTTTTAATAAAAGAGACCAGGCTCCACCTCGAGGTTCTGTTTTAATAAAAGAGACCAGGCTCCACCTCGAGGTTCTGTTTTAATAAAAGAGACCAGGCACCACCTCGAGGTTCTGTTTTAATAAAAGAGACCAGGCTCCACCTCGAGGTTCTGCTTTAATAAAAGAGACCAGGCTCCACCTCGAGGTTCTGTTTTAATAAAAGAGACCAGGCTCCATCTCGAGGTTCTGTTTTAATAAAAGAGACCAGGCTCCACCTCGAGGTCCTGTTTTAATAAAAGAGACCAGGCTCCACCTCGAGGTTCTGTTTTAATAAAAGAGACCAGGTTCCACCTCGAGTTTCTGTTTTAATAAAAGAGACCAGGCTCCACCTCGAGGTTCTGCTTTAATAAAAGAGACCAGGCTCCACCTCGAGGTCCTGTTTTAATAAAAGAGACCAGGCTCCACCTCAAAGTTCTGTTTTAATAAAAGAGACCAGGCTCCACCTCGAGGTTCTGTTTTAATAAAAGAGACCAGGCTCCACTTTGAGGTTCTGTTTTAATAAAAGAGTCCAGGCTCCACCTCGAGGTTCTGTTTTAAAAAAAGAGACCAGGCTCCACTTTGGGGTTCTGTTTTAATAAAAGAGACCAGGCTCCACCTTGAGATTCTGTTTTAATAAAAGAGACCAGGCTCCACCTTGAGGTTCTGTTTTAATAAAAGAGACCAGGCTCCACCTCGAAGTTCTGTTTTAATAAAAGAGACCAGGCTCCACCTCGAGGTTCTGTTTTAATAAAAGAGACCAGCCTCCACCTCGAGGTTCTGTTTTAATAAAGGAGACCAGGCTCCACCTCGAGGTTCTGTTTTAATAAAAGAGACCAGGCTCCACCTCGAGGTTCTGTTTTAATAAAAGAGACCAGGCTCCACCTCGAAGTTCTGTTTTAATAAAAGAGACCAGGCTCCACCTCGAGGTTCTGTTTTAATAAAAGAGACCAGGCTCCACTTTCAGGTTCTGTTTTAATAAAAGAGACCAGGCTCCACCTCGAGGTTCTGTTTTAATAAAAGAGACCAGGCTCCACCTCGAGGTTCTGTTTTAATAAAAGAGACCAGGCTCCACCTCGAGGTTCTGTTTTAATAAAAGAGACCAGGCTCCACCTCGAGGTTCTGTTTTAGTAAAGGAGACCAGGCTCCACCTCGAGGTTCTGTTTTAATAAAAGAGACCAGGCTCCACCTCGAGGTTGTGTTTTAATAAAAGAGACCAGGCTCCACCTTGAGGTTCTAATTTAATAAAAGAGACCAGGCTCCACCTTGAGGTTCTGTTTTAATAAAAGAGACCAGGCTTCACCTCGAGGTTCTGTTTTAATAAAAGAGGCCAGGCTCCACCTCGAGGTTCTGTTTTAATAAAAGAGACCAGGCTCCACCTCGAGGTTCTGTTTTAATAAAAGAGACCAGGCTCCACCTCGAGGTTCTGTTTTAATACAAGAGCCAGGCTCCACCTC
This sequence comes from Protopterus annectens, assembly GCF_019279795.1. Lineage (NCBI taxonomy): Eukaryota > Metazoa > Chordata > Ceratodontiformes > Protopteridae > Protopterus > Protopterus annectens. The sequence continues at coordinate 1,375,895,714 of NC_056743.1, forward strand.
GAGGTTCTGTTTTAATACAAGAGGCCAGACTCCACCTCCAGGTTCTGTTTTAATAAAAGAGACCAGGCTCCACCTCCAGGTTCTGTTTTAATAAAAGAGACCAGGCTCCACCTCCAGGTTCTGTTTTAATAAAAGAGACCAGGCTTCACCTCCAGATTGTGTTTTAATAAAAGAGACCAGGCTCCACCTCGAGGTTCTAATTTAATAAAAGAGACCAGGCTCCACCTCCAGGTTCTGTTTTAATAAAAGAGACCAGGCTCCACCTCCAGGTTCTGTTTTAATAAAAGAGACCAGGCTCCACCTCCAGGTTCTGTTTTAATAAAAGAGACCAGGCTCCACCTCCAGGTTGTGTTTTAATAAAAGAGACCAGGCTCCACCTCGAGGTTCTAATTTAATAAAAGAGACCAGGCTCCACCTCCAGGTTCTGTTTTAATAAAAGAGACCAGGCTCCACCTCGAGGTTCTGTTTTAATAAAAGAGACCAGGCTCCACCTCGAGGTTCTGTTTTAATATTATCAATGACAGTAAAATGGAAAGAATGACCAGCATTTTCCATTATGTGCTTGCTAAGTGCATTTGTATCTTTTTTTGACTTTATGTCATACAAATGCTCATAAATGCATTTTTTTAATTTACTATCCATTTTTCCAATATAAAAACAGCTACAACAATTACATAGAGCACAATAAATAATCCTTTCGGATCCAAAATTGCATTTTTGATGAAGTCTTACTTCAATGTTGTTTAGTGCTGCTTTCCTTAATGTGTTTGCAGTAGTTACACATGGCACACTTTTTCATGTGCCCAACATTATTCATTCCCTTTGGTTTCAACTCAAATATATTCTTTAAGCTTCTGCCCTTCTTAAATACTATGGCAGGATGTGAATAAATAAATGGTCTAATGGCTTTTTCATGATTTAGTATGGACCAATTCTTTTCTAAGAATTTTCTTAAAGTATATCTGTCATTAGTGTATATGGTAATGAAAGATGTCTTATAATCCCTTTTTACTTCTTGGTTCTCCACATTTAAGCACAGAGTGGAATTGTTGATACTGATGATGCTGGTGTCAATTTCTGATAGTAAAGGACTAAAATGACCTCTCTCCCTTTTATTTACTACTTCCAACATAATGTCAGTAATACATTTGTATGGATAGCCTCTCCTTGAAAAATAGATTTCAGGTTATCATATTCACTGAGAAAATCATCCATAACTGAGACCATTTGGGCTGCCCTGATAAATTGCCCCTTTACAATGGCTTTTTTTCTGTTTCAGTGGATGTGTACTTGTGTAATGGAGTAGGGAGTTGGAGTAGGTTTCCTTTCTATATATTTTTGAAACAAACTTATTGTTGGTATAATCTTTAGTAAGAAGGACTTCTAGAAAGGGCAATTGGTCCATACCACAATTGTGTGTGGATTTCAAAAATGTAGTAGTAGAATCCATATAAGAAATTAAATCATTGATGTGTTCTGGGGGTCCATCCCACAAAATAAAGATGTCATCCAGGAACCGAGTATAACATTTTACATACTTGAACATCGGACTGTTGAACAAAAACTGCTTCTCCCATTGGGTGACAACAATATTTGCATATAGGCCCCCACAAGAAGAAACCATTGCCACCCCCTCCTGTTGCAGATATATTTCATGGTTAAAGTAGATGAAGTTGTTTTTCAAAACAAGCTCAATTAAGTGTGTATATACTTGGACATTGTTGTGTTCAACTCCTTTTGCATATTAGTATTCTGAAAACCATTCCAAGTCTGTGTTACAGGGAATAACAGAATATAAATCTTTGATGTCAATAGTCAAAAGGACATACCTGGTTTTAAAAGGAGTGTTGTTAATGAGGTGTAAAAAAAACTCCATGAGTCCTTACATATATGGATTTCAGAGAATACCAGTTCTTTAAGTCTAATGTCTTAGAGTTTTGCGAGTGGGTGGGTAATGGAACCTTTTGCTTCCACAATGGGTCTCATGGGTGGCTGTTCAAGGTTTTTATGTAGTTTAGGTAAACCGAACATCACTGACATCCTGGTATATGACACTGTGATAGTTTAACTTTTCAATGGTGATGGACCCCTCTATAAATAAATCCTGTAACTCATTCTTAATTCTATTGTATGCTATGTGTAATTCATTAAAGTAGGATTTTGCATATGCTTTTCCCTTCAAAATGTATAACATCTTGTTGGTGTAATCAACCTGATTCATAAGGACTACACCTCCTCCCTTGTCAGGTGTCATTATTCTGACCAAATCAAGTACACTTTCTATGTCCTGTAAAGCACCCTCAATGTTACTGTCTATCTGTCTTTGTTGATTAATCCTTATAAAATTACGAATATCAGGTTCACATATTCTTTCAAACAGTTGGATAATCGGGTGAAGGGGAGGTTGTATGTGCTTGACATGGCTAAAGGATTAATAAAATCTTCCGATAATGAATTCTGAAAAAGGACCTTAAAATTCAACCTATGTGTGTATAATTTCAGGTAAATTAAAGTGCTAGAGATGTCTGCGGGTTGTGCAGGTACATAAGTAAAACCTTTCGAAAATATGTCACAGTGCTTAGTCTCAATAAACACATCAGAAAAACTGTACACTTTGAAATAACCTTCACCACTGGTAATGATACAACAATGGGGTAGTACATGATCAAAAAATACCTCTAAAGTATTTGGAAAATCATTAATTAATTCCTGTTGGACCAAGTTTGATTTTGTGTCCCCCTCACCCTCCAATTGAATCTCTCTCTCTCTCTCTCTCGTGTTTCATTGAGTACTGGGGGGATAAGTGTTCCCCTGGTGTATTTCCCTGGGTTGGTCTGAGACTGCTGTTTTGTTTTTTATTCTCTCCAACCATCTTAGGGGTAGGAATTCTCGTGGGTCTAAAAAATTATTTTGTCCATTATTAGCAGTATCACAGTTAACTTCAATGTTGTTAACATAATTGTTACCAGTAAAATTATTATAACCATGGTCTGGGAATTTGTTACCCCATTCCTGTTAAAGAGGTGGTTTGGGGTAAGCCTATCCCTTCCCATAGTCATTTTTATCCCTGTTAAGCTTTTTTACCTTACGTGCTGTAATAGAGGTAGATAACTGCTCAATACTGCGGAAATATATATTAAATTCATATTTAAATTCATCATATTGTGTGTGCTCACTTATTCTTTTATCCAGCTCTGAAACACTAGTTATTAAATCATTAATCATAACATTATTACTTTTCACAATGACTTTCATGTATTCAACACCATGAGCATCAAAAAGAGTCATTCTTTATGCAGGTCAAAACTTGCTTTTAAACCAATGGGATAATGCCACATTCTGAGTCCCTTAGGGACAATGTGCTCTTTTATACTTTCAGCAAAGTATGCATTGTCAAGCTGCAAATGCTTGATTTTTGAAATTTTATAGTCAACTTCCTCTAAAAGTAATTGAATATTATAGTTCAGAAAAGTACCTGTTGGTTTCTTTTCATTTTTCAAAACTATGGCTTCAGTAAACCAGTCCTTTAAAACTGGAATAGAACCTCTGAAGTTGCAACGAACATTTGATCCTGCCACAATAGGCTGAGAATCCAAATTACAGTTTAATTTAAATTAAAAAAATGGATTTATGAGCATTTGTATGACATAAAATCAAAAAAAGATACAAATGCACTTAGCAAGCACATAATGGAAAACACTGGTCATTCTTTCCATTTTACTGTCATTGATAATATTAAAACAGAACCTCGAGGTGGAGCCTGGTCTCTTTTATTAAAACAGAACCTCGAGGTGGAGCCTGGTCTCTTTTATTAAAATAGAACCTCGAGGTGGAGCCTGGTCTCTTTTATTAAAACAGAACCTCAAGGTGGAGCCTGGCCTCTTGTATTAAAACAGAACCTCGAAGTGGAGCCTGGTCTCTTTTATTAAAACAGAACCTCGAGGTGGAGCCTGGTCTCTTTTATTAAAACAGAACCTCGAGATGGAGCCTGGTCTCTTTTATTAAAACAGAACCTCGAGGTGGAGCCTGGACTCTTTTATTAAAACAGAACCTCGAGGTGGAGCCTGGTCTCTTTTATTAAAACAGAACCTCAAGGTGGAGCCTGGCCTCTTGTATTAAAACAGAACCTCGAAGTGGAGCCTGGTCTCTTTTATTAAAACAGAACCTCGAGGTGGAGCCTGGTCTCTTTTATTAAAACAGAACCTCGAGGTGGAGCCATGGTCTCTTTTATTAAAACAGAACCTCAAGGTGGAGCCTGGCCTCTTGTATTAAAACAGAACCTCGAAGTGGAGCCTGGTCTCTTTTTATTAAAACAGAACCTCAAGGTGGAGCCTGGTCTCTTTTATTAAAACAGAACCTCGAGGTGGAGCCTGGTCTCTTTTATTAAAACAGAACCTCGAAGTGGAGCCTGGTCTCTTTTATTAAAATAGAACCTCGAGGTGGAGCCTGGTCTCTTTTATTAAAACAGAACCTCGAGGTGGAGCCTGGTCTCTTTTATTAAAATAGAACCTGGAGGTGGAGCCTGGTCTCTTTTATTAAAACAGAACCTGGAGGTGGAGCCTGGTCTCTTTTATTAAAACAGAACCTGGAGGTGGAGCCTGGTCTCTTTATTAAAACAGAACCTGGAGGTGGAGCCTGGTCTCTTTTATTAAAACAGAACCTCAAAGTGGAGCCTGGTCTCTTTTATTAAAACAGAACCTCGAGGTGGAGCCTGGTCTCTTTTATTAAAACAGAACCTCGAGGTGGAGCCTGGTCTCTTTTATTAAAACAGAACCTCGAGGTGGAGCCTGGTATCTTTTATTAAAACAGAACCTCAAAGTGGAGCCTGGTCTCTTTTTTTAAAACAGAACCTCGAGGTGGAGCCTGGACTCTTTTATTAAAACAGAACCTCGAGGTGGAGCCTGGTCTCTTTTATTAAAGCAGAACCTCGAGGTGGAGCCTGGTCTCTTTTATTAAAACAGAACCTCGAGGTGGAGCCTGGTCTCTTTTATTAAAACAGAACCTCGAGGTGGAGCCTGGTCTCTTTTATTAAAACAGAACCTCGAGGTGGAGCCTGGTCTCTTTTATTAAAACAGAACCTCAAGGTGGAGCCTGGCCTCTTGTATTAAAACAGAACCTCGAAGTGGAGCCTGGTCTCTTTTATTAAAACAGAACCTCGAGGTGGAGCCTGGTCTCTTTTATTAAAACAGAACCTCGAGGTGGAGCCTGGTCTCTTTTATTAAAACAGAACCTCGAGGTGGAGCCTGGACTCTTTTATTAAAACAGAACCTCGAGGTGGAGCCTGGTCTCTTTTATTAAAACAGAACCTCAAGGTGGAGCCTGGCCTCTTGTATTAAAACAGAACCTCGAAGTGGAGCCTGGTCTCTTTTTATTAAAACAGAACCTCGAGGTGGAGCCTGGTCTCTTTTATTAAAACAGAACCTCGAGGTGGAGCCATGGTCTCTTTTATTAAAACAGAACCTCAAGGTGGAGCCTGGCCTCTTGTATTAAAACAGAACCTCGAAGTGGAGCCTGGTCTCTTTTTATTAAAACAGAACCTCAAGGTGGAGCCTGGTCTCTTTTATTAAAACAGAACCTCGAGGTGGAGCCTGGTCTCTTTTATTAAAACAGAACCTCGAAGTGGAGCCTGGTCTCTTTTATTAAAATAGAACCTCGAGGTGGAGCCTGGTCTCTTTTATTAAAACAGAACCTCGAGGTGGAGCCTGGTCTCTTTTATTAAAATAGAACCTGGAGGTGGAGCCTGGTCTCTTTTATTAAAACAGAACCTGGAGGTGGAGCCTGGTCTCTTTTATTAAAACAGAACCTGGAGGTGGAGCCTGGTCTCTTTTATTAAAACAGAACCTGGAGGTGGAGCCTGGTCTCTTTTATTAAAACAGAACCTCAAAGTGGAGCCTGGTCTCTTTTATTAAAACAGAACCTCGAGGTGGAGCCTGGTCTCTTTTATTAAAACAGAACCTCGAGGTGGAGCCTGGTCTCTTTTATTAAAACAGAACCTCGAGGTGGAGCCTGGTCTCTTTTATTAAAACAGAACCTCAAAGTGGAGCCTGGTCTCTTTTTTTAAAACAGAACCTCGAGGTGGAGCCTGGATTCTTTTATTAAAACAGAACCTCGAGGTGGAGCCTGGTCTCTTTTATTAAAGCAGAACCTCGAGGTGGAGCCTGGTCTCTTTTATTAAAACAGAACCTCGAGGTGGAGCCTGGTCTCTTTTATTAAAACAGAACTTCGAGGTGGAGCCTGGTCTCTTTTATTAAAACAGAACCTCGAGGTGGAGCCTGGTCTCTTTTATTAAAACAGAACCTGGAGGTGGAGCCTGGTCTCTTTTATTAAAACAGAACCTCAAGGTGGAGCCTGGTCTCTTTTATTAAAACAGGACCTCGAGGTGGAGCCTGGTCTCTTTTATTAAAACAGAACCTCAAGGTGGAGCCTGGTCTCTTTTATTAAAACAGAACCTCGAGGTGGAGCCTTTTCTCTTTTATTTAAACAGAACCTTGAGGTGGAGCCTGGTCTCTTTTATTAAAACAGAACCTCGAGGTGGAGCCTGGTCTATTTACAGAACCTCGAGGTGGAGCCTGGTCTCTTTTATTAAAACAGAACCTCGAGGTGGAGCCTGGACTCTTTTATTAAAACAGAACCTCGAGGTGGAGCCTGGTCTCTTTTATTAAAACAGAACCTCGAGGTGGAGCCTAGTCTCTTTTATTAAAACAGAACCTCGAGGTGGAGCCTGGTCTCTTTTATTAAAACAGAACCTTGAGGTGGAGGCTGGTCTCTTTTATTAAAACAGAACCTCGAGGTGGAGCCTGTTCTATTTACAGAACCTCGAGGTGGAGCCTGGTCTCTTTTATTAAAACAGAACCTCGAGGTGGAGCCTGGTCTCTTTTATTAAAACATAACCTCAAGGTGGAGCCTGGTCTCTTTTATTAAAACAGAACCTCGAGGTGGAGCCTTTTCTCTTTTATTTAAACAGAACCTTGAGGTGGAGCCTGGTCTCTTTTATTAAAACAGAACCTCGAGGTGGAGCCTGGTCTATTTACAGAACCTCGAGGTGGAGCCTGGTCTCTTTTATTAAAACAGAACCTTGAGGTGGAGCCTGGTCTCTTTTATTAAAACAGAACCTCGAGGTGGAGCCTGGTCTCTTTTATTAAAACACAACCTTGAGGTGGAGTCTGGTCTCTTTTATTAAAACAGAACCTCGAGGTGGAGCCTGGTCTCTTTTATTAAAACAGAACCTGGAGGTGGAGCCTGGTCTCTTCTAGTAGAAAAGAGGGAGCTTTACTGGCAACTGTGTCTAAATGCATCTAGTTGGCCAGGCTTAAAAGAGCACATTTCTATCAGCTCTGTTTTAAAATTAAAAGCCCTAGAAAGACAACACTGTTTTAAATAGGTTCATAGGTAGGTACTAGGCTATCAGCCCTAGGGCCTATACAAGCCTAGCCACAAAGGTACCCTGGCTTTTGCCACCCAAGAAAAGGGTGGAGGAAAATGGTGAATGTAAACTGGCTTCTCCCTCCTTTCTAACCTGTCACCAATTAGTCACAACTAACAAAATAAGAACACATCTTATTTATTACCCTTAAAAGTAAGCAAGCCTTCAAATACTCATACGGATGCAATAAGCTCTCATCAGCCACACTTCTAAGGATGGACACAACACAGGATAGTACACAGATAAACAAAACACCAGCCATTAAGTATTCAATGTTACATAAACAATTTTTGCTTAAATTAATACAGCAAAGCATTTATTTTCCAAAAAATATGCAAACATAAAATTTATGCATGAGAAATAGAAAATAAGTTAAAAAAAAATGAACATTGATCAGAAAAATCTACCTAATATATAAAGTGAAAAGTATCTGTTTCTGGCTGAAAGGTAAACTGCATCCTTACTGACTCTGGGTTCAAGTTCAGAATTTACAAAGTCCTCACAGGCAAAAAGATCAGCAATTTGACTTCTGTCCCAAGGGCATGGTTCATATAGCAATAACCCACGCCTGGGTGTGGGTAATGCGGGATTTACCCACGGTTGGCGTGGTTTGGTCCTGAGGGTGAAGCCCAAGGGACCAAACAAAGACAACCGTGGGTAAATCCCGCATTACCCACACCCAGAAGTCGGTTATTGCTATTATACTATGACATTATTTAAGAAAAGAAATAATTACTTTTCTTAAATAATGGCATTGTATAATGCCTCTTTGCTGCCCTTCCACAGCTGTCTGGTATCCGCGGCAGTTCTGATGTACTGTGCATGCCTACGCAGTACATCAGAGCTGTAGCCAAAAGCAATGGAGAAAGCAAGATCTCTGTTGCTTTTTTACTGTTTTGCTATGTTAAATGGGTTTAACATAGCGAGACAGCTTTAAAATAAGCAACGAAGATGTCCATTGCTTATTTTAAAGCTGTCTCACTATGTTAAACCCATTTAACATAGCGAAACAGTAAAAAGCAACGGAGATCTTGCTTTCTCCGTTGCTTTTTTTTTTTAAACCTGTCTCGCTATGTTAAATGGGTTTAACATAGCGAGACATCTTTAAAATAAGCAACGGAGATCTCCGTTGCTTTTTTTAAACCTGTGTCGCTATGTTAAACTCTTTTAACATAGCGAGATAGTGTTTTAAAAGAGACTTATACTAATGGAAAAAGTCCGGGCGACCGGACCTTTTTCCATTAGTATAAGTCGATTTACAACATGCATGCTGGCCAATCAGTGTGCACGTTTTGGAATATTAATGGGGGGTCATGGTATAATCAGCATTAACTCCTGTAAATTCTATTACTTTTTTGAACTAATGGTCAGTCTCTTTATTTCTTATGGCTTTAGTTTAAATTTGAGAAAATGCCCTTCTGTTTCAACAATTATGCATTTTTGGGAGGTAGAGAGAGAGCTTCAACAAGCTACTGTCCAAATAAGACATTATCATGTGATGTAACATATAGGTTTCCAAGAAGCATTAGACTTGCATTGCAGAGTGGCATAATCCAAAAACTGGGTTTAGATTCATTCCTTGATTATCTCATTAAATGTCAGAGCAGTCTTTCTGAGTGTTATCTTCTTTGCTAAATGAACACTAACTTTGATGTGACATGCCAAACTGTGATTTTTGTAGCATATCATGACACTATCTCCTACACATGCCCCCCCCTCTCTGACACACACACACACACACACACACACACACACACACACACACACACACACACACACACACACACTATCTCTGAGGTGTATTATGAGCTGTATTTTTTCCACACTAGCATTTTTCAGGATTTCATTTTTAGTCAATTGGAAATAAGATGTACTTCCCTTTCTAGACATAAGCAGTTATTTAAGCATTGTACTTAACATCAGTAACTTGATAACCACTGACAAAGGACTTATGCCAACTCAAAAGCGCAAGTAATTGTAAAAATAAAAAGTATTACAAAACACGTTTTCTGGTGTCTTTGTGTTTTCTTTTAATAGATCAACACAGTATTTCTTTCATTTTTGTTTTTACTGTTCACATGGGTGAGTCTTTACCTATGGCACATAAACAGGAGATGAAAGAGTTTATTTTCAGAAATAAAGATGCATTTTCAGATCCAACCGGAAGGGCAGATCTCATAAAACATTGTACAGAAACATCTATGGGGTTGAAGGACTACTCTCCATCCTTACAGTGTGCATGAAGCACAAATGGAAGCAGCATTAAAGGGCATTTGTTTCGGACTTGGGTATGACAGAGGAACTGTGTAATGACTGGAACAGTTCTGTTTAGTGCCTAAGGCAGATGCCTCAATACCCGTTTGTGGTGACTTTAGAAAACTAAATAATGTGCCCCATATTGACAAACTCATAAAGTATGATATTAATCTTTCTTAGTGCTAACTGATGGTTATTGTTAGGTCCATTTTGAAGTAATTGATTGAAAGAAAATGGCTTCCTCTGTAGCCAGGAAATTCTATCACTTCACAGTCATGTTCTTTAGATTACACAGTGGTGCAGATATTTTCCCTCAGCTAATGAACAAAATACTAGAGCCACATGAATCCTATGCAATCACATAACTGAATGATATGGTGGTTTACAAAAGATGACTGAGAGTCTCATTTCATTGGATTATAAGCATTCTTAACTGCCATCTCAAGAAAACAGTTCTAATAGTGAAAGATTATGAAAGGAAACTCCATCAGGAAGAAACAAAGTACTTGTGGCACATGACTGGGTAGCAGTGATGGAAGCAATATGTACACTACGTAATATAGTATTGTAAGACATTTTAATATCTAGTAACTAGTAATAAAACTAGTTACTTATTCAAAATAGTAATATATTACTTTTTTAATAACTAGTAACTTAAATATGTGTCACTTTTGAGTTACTTTTGTGTAAACCAGTGGTTCTCAACGTGGGCAATATTGACCCCTAAAGAGCAATGGAAAACTTCCGGGACCCCTGGATAGTATGTCTAGTAATCAGATGTTAGGCAGTAATAGAGACTTAGAAGGGGAAATTTGGATAAAAAATTACAAAATAATGTTGGCACAACTCATAGCATGTAGCATTCATAACAGATCATTAGAATTAGTCTGGAGCAAAATTTTCTTCATTTGTTTAGCACTGCAAGGAGGTGAAAGCTAATGATGACCGGACTCCAGCCCTGCCTTGGTACTATGGGAGTCTCACCCACTATAGCACCCTCGAACACTGGGACAGTTCTATCCAGTTAGAGATCACAGCCTTACCTTGCTGTATAATAAACAGCATTGGTTCTCCATACTGGCATCAAGCTCACCACTCATTGGTTTAACACCTGATGCCCCAACCCATTGCACTGAGCAGGACTCTTCGGGAGGATCTGTGATCAACCAGCTTTTGTCTTGAAAATTTATTTTTATGTTCTATTTAAAATTCTTTTCAGGTTTTGATTTTTAGTTTCTGAAAATAGACAAAATGTAATAGGTAGAAGCATCCTGGGATATTGTCTGGGCCCATTGATGCAGTGTTCTTGGCCTTAGACAGAGCATTAAGGACCTGTTCCCTAGTGATAGCAGAGGGATTTATATGTGATGGTATTTCCTGAGGGAATGTTTAGGGGGAGAGAGGGGTAAAGTTGGAGCTGAATTTATTGTCCAGTAGGTTTTCTATATTATATATATATATATATATATATATATATATATATATATATATATATATATATATATAGAGAGAGAGAGAGATATGCTATATCTGGTTCAGTGTAGGTGGCTTCATTTGCAGTGAGTTATGTGCTACGGACATAGCTAAAAAATGCCTTGAGGTTGTTCTTTGCCTGTGAGGCCAATTTTACCTCAAATTTGGCTTTGGTAGACTTTGTTCTCTGAGAAGCTGGTTTAGTTTGATGAGAGTGCTTTTATCCTGCTGGGTGCCGCACCTCCTAATATTTGCCATGATTTTCTTCCTTCTGTTATACAGCCTATTGATTTTGTAATTCCACCCGGGTGGCTTGTTTTTTGACTTAGTTCTATACTTCTTCCTGGTGGCTACAGCTGCCTCTATGCAGCTATTAACATGCTTGTACAGGGTTTCTGTGAATAGTTCTGCTTAGGCAGCAGTGTTCTCAGGGTTTATGTGAGATTGAAATTTTGCCAGGTTATCACTTAATAGCAGGAGGTTAGCCTTAGAGTAGTTCCTGAATAATCCAGGTTTAGCTGGGGGTCCAGGTTTTATTTTTACTTCAAAGGAGACCATTTTGTGATCTGACCTTACCAGGGAAGACATTACAGTAGAGGGTGTACAGCACTCTCTTATGTTAGTGAGGACCAGATCCAGTATGGCTGCACTCCCTGGTTGGTGTATTGACTATCTGGTTCAGAGAGTTTGTGTTTACAAAATCAAGGAATCTCCGTGCCTGTATGTTTGGTGTCATATAGGATTACCAGTTAATAGTGGGGTAATTAAAGTTGCCCATGAATATGGTATTGGGTTGAATGGTGAGTGTTTCTAATAAGTTTAAATACATGGTATGAGTTTCCTGGGTCATAAAGGGGGACCTATAACTTGCAAGGAAGTGGTACTGGATTTTGCCTATGGTGATTTGAACATGGAACAGCTCAAGTGCATTGTCCCGTCTGACAATCCTTGCGGTATGTTTATTTTTGATGTAAATATTCAAGTTACCTCGACCTTTAGTCACAGTCTGTGTAGTAGCTGGTCTAAATGTGTTGAAGGCATTACAACCATGCATTGTTGGTGTGCTTTCTGCAGCTTTAAACCATGTATCAGTGATCACACAGACATCAACATTCTTTCGAGTGAAGAGACCTTCTAGGGAGTGGAGGTTTTTTGTTTAGACTCCTAGCAATGAGCAGTAATACCTTTAGATTTTCTTGGTTTTGATTTGCTATGTCTGAAGTGCTTTCAGTTTGACATTGCCTAAAAAATGCACTTTCGGGGAAGACAGTGTTTTAGCTAATATATGAAAGCCTGGAGGGGAGAGGTACAGACCATCCCTGGAAAAGCAGTGTGGTCTGTTGACCATCTCCTTCTAAGCTGACAAACATTGCACCCCTTAGAATGACACCAGAGGCTAAGCCAATTAATAAAGTCAATCATATTTTGTTCATATTGTGGCATCATCTTTGGTAAAGGTAAAATGCTGCTAAATGCTAGGTTCATACCACACTGAGACACATATTCCGAGATCTCCATGATGTCTCTTCATATAATCTAGGAAGGTATGTTTCAGGTCATTTACTCCCACATGGACTATGACTGAGTCATACTGGTACTTGTGGTCCAATGACCTAAGTGCGTGAGTAATGTGGCAGATTCTATCACCTGATAAGCAACTCACTGTGACTTTCTCCTTACTCAGCCTGGTGAGAGGTACATCACTGTATCTCATGATGGAGTCTCTAATGACCAGAATGCTGGATTGTGTGGTGGCTTGCCTTGTGGGATTAGAGGTATAGGCTCTACGAGATGTGGCTGTATGTGTTGATGTGTGGGTGTTGTTTTGAAAGAGTGCATTTGGGCTGCTGAGGGTATTTGTTATGTGCACTTCATCTAGGAAGTCTTTGTGGTTTAGGAAGGTTACACTTAAGTGCCTCAGCATATGTGGATCTATATGTCTGTTTTGAATTGTGTGTGATGGATGCAATGTGTGTACTACTGACAACCTTATTGACATTAGGATTACTTTTATGTGAAAGCTTTGCCTCCAGTGACATTGTGTAAATACATCTCTTACATACAACATCAGTTTGTTTGAGAATTAACTGGTTCTCAGTAAACATGAGGCAATTTCTACATTGCCTCAGGATGCCCATATCAACCAAGCTGTTAACGGAGATAGTGGAAAAGTTCATATCTATGGCAACAGTCCCTTTTATTGATTAGATAGCTGAAGTGAGAATATAAAGTAATGTAAGGAGTATTCGGTTTGCAACTCTGGGGACAGTGCTTGTCACTGCAAACTAGCTGTCCTGTGTGCAACTAGGTATTGGTATTCTATCATGCTTTTACAGGAAAAATGTCACTCAGGGTGTCTGTGTCTATATAGGGCATGGCCAAACACTTGAGGGGAACTAATGCATAGACCCTAAACATTTAAAGATGAAGTATTTAGGCAGATATTCTGAAGTTAGAAACAAATCAAGCAGTACCTACTGATGATAAAGAATTAGATTATCAAGAATGATGACAAGAGGAGTTCGCATGAATGGTTACTTCCTGGCGACTACTAGTTCTGGTCTCAACACAGCTTCACTCTGCTGGGATACAATGCTCCTTTGCTTCTTCTCTCACCAGAAGCAAAACATTAGCAACAATCCTAAGATGAGAAGCAGGCCATAGCCTGTTAGGTGATTCACAATATTGACCCAGATGATGCAAGGCTCTGAAGGCTAGTTGTAGCCTTTTCTTAGTAGATGCCTTGAATAGCAACAAGACCAGTCAGGAACATTAAGCACAGACACTCACTATCCAATCATAAACAGTCAGGAATCAATGCACTCTGCTCCTTCTCACCAGGAGCAGAATATATGTAAAATCCCAAGCGGTCATTTATGAAGCAGTTAGTTGGATTTGTGGTGATCAACAGTCTCCAGAACATAATGTCCCTGTGCTCTATATCTTACCAGAAGAAAACAGAAGCACTAATCCCAAAAGACTACAGAGAGATAGAATGTGGGCACTCCAGTAACTGGTGGTCTTGCAGTAGATGTTTTTAAAGGTAAGATGAAAACATGGGTTAATATTATAAATACTGCCGTGTACACTAAGCAGATAGATATGAAAAGGGGGATAACTAAAGTTTCAGTTGTCTAAGTAGAGCGCCACTAATTTTAAAAGAGCAAGATAGATTGAAAGGGGGTGGGCACCTTTGTTTTCTGGCTCTATGGAATACAGTGGGGTAGCCAATACATTTAAATAGTTGAAGGGGAGGGATTTCACAAAAAGTATAATTTTGTGCTTACAGCAGCCAGTGAAAAGGGAGAAGGAAGGAGATATGTGGTCAAATTAACAAAAGGGGCAGGCAACTAGAAGACAGTTGTGTTTCAGAACACAACAGCAACAGGGTGCATGGGTGGGAAAAAAATCTGTGTGACTCACAGGAGACACAGCTGTAGTCCCTTCCCAAGTTTTAATATGCAACTAAAAGCAGAATACAAATAAAACACAGTGCAAAGAAAACAAATCACAGTATACAAAAAAGAAGGCAATAAAGTAATACAAAATACAGGAAATCAAAAGAAAACTAACTTTCCCTCACAGCAAGCTGTGTCAGAGTCTTTGTGAGCTTTTCCAGTAAAGCCCAGACAATATACCAAGATGCCTTCTAAATAGCATGAAACATGACCTATCAAGCCCTCTGGAATTGCTATTTAACTATAGCCTCCAAACAGGCTTTGTGCATCATGAATGGAGAACAGCAAAAGTCATCCCTCTGCAAGAAAACATGGTCCATCTACAGCCCCTGGAAAGTACAGACTCAAAAGTCTCATTCGTGTTATATGTAAATCCATTGAAAGAATTATCATGGAAATGATCAATAGTGGTATAGTAAACCTTCAGTCACTGGACCCAACCCAGTTTGGTTTCATCAAGGGCAGATCATACCTACTCAACCTGGTGGACTTCTTTGAGAAGATCACCAAAGCAATGGATGAGAGCAAAATGGTTCACATTGCCTACCTTAATCTGGCCAAGGCATTTGACATAATACTGCACTCGGGCATTGTTGACAAACTCAAGAGGATAGGTACAAACTCGTATGTCAGCCGGTGGATAGCCAACTGGCTCACAGACAAGCCCCATGAAGTTAGAATTGGGAAGTCTACCTCTACAAAGAGGCCAGTCACAAGTGGAGTCCCTCAGGAATCAGTCCTTGGTTTATTTCTTTTTGGCATTTACTTCTCTGAAGTCAAGGTCAATATCAATGGTCTCTGGCAGACTAAATTTGCAGATGATTGCAAATGAGGAGCTGTTGTTGAATCCCACACTGACACAAATGTTCTCCAGGAGGGGCTGACACAAACAACTGGTGTCAGAGTCATGGACTAAAACTAAATGCCAAGAAATGCATAATAGTATCCTTCAGGAAGTCATCCAGCCCTGGTAACTATCATATTGACAACACACTCCTTAGAGTTGACCCAGTAGTCATGGACTTAGGAACACACACAGATAGTAATCTAAACTTTGACCATCACATGTCTATAATAGTGAGGAAATCATTCTATATTATGCAACTTATAAACAAAGGTATGGCATCCAAGTCCAAGGAAGTCATTGTTCCACTATATTCAGCATGCATCAGACCTATCATTGAGTACAATGCCACCTTTGGTATACACCTAACCAGATATATCCAACAACTGGAATGTCCACAGAGGTTCCTCATTAAAAGAATTCAGGGCTTAAGTAAAATGTCCTATGCATTCTGCCTCAAGGCTCTATCCCTGTGTTTTGTCTCTTACAAGCTTTGGAGGGGAGATCTATGCTGACATACAGGGCATTGTCAGACCCCACTCTGATGGACCTCCTGCATATCCACAAAACACCACAATTACTCGTTCTAAAGACTTAAACCTTGCCTGTGATATAAATAAAACTTGGTGGAGGACAGGTATGTATCCCAGAGATTATCCCATTTCTGAAACAGGCTCCCCATCCATGAGAAACAGAGTTCCTCCCTAACCCAATTCAAGTGCATCTTGGACAATTGGATGGGAAACAGGAAATTCATCCCTGGTTTGGCACCTATGTCTCTAATGGACAAAGGCAACCTGTAAATGGTTAATCTCTAGGTCCCTGCTTGTAAATGGTTCATCTACCAAGCCCCTGCTTACACTTATCAAGGGTATCAGAGCTTGTCATAGATTTGGGATGCATAGCTAGGCTTAAAAAGACATTTGTGGTTGTTAGCTTAGTAAACACCTATGAAACTAAAGATCTTGTGCTGCTGGCTGTGTATAGTTTGGTTTAATTATTATTTGTGGCTCTCTAGCTATAAAGACTAATCTACTTCTTCTCCTTTCAGCTGCTCCTGCTTGGTGTCTCCATGGCAGACCGTCAGTCTGCAGAACAAGTGGTAGTAGAGTTTTATGGTGTCAAGTTGTCCACCCAGCACCCAACCTTCCTCAGAAGACACATGCATGCATGTACTCACACCTAGAGCCAATTCAGAATTATATAACTCTCTCTCTCTCTCTCTCTCTGTATATATATATATATATATATATATATATATATATATATATGTGGGTCTACCTGATAACACCGACATGCTAAAACACCGACAACGAAATCACTGACACCACAAAACCAAAAGTTCAAAAACACGAAACTTCACATGCCTGACAAACCACAATCCTGACAATCAACAAACAAAACAAATCCCCTGTCCAAAAAGCACCCACACAACACAAGCACACCAAAAACCTTACAAACCTACACTAAACCTTACATATACAACTATCTATGCACTAACCGTAACCCAAACCCTAACCCTAAGGTCCGCCACTATCGCACACTCACCTAACCCGCGCCCTAACCCTAACTCACTTAACCCACACATAACTCTACAGTCTGTCACTAACGCACACTCACCTGACCCACACCCTAACCCTAATGCTCTTAATCCGCCCCTAACCCTTCAGTCCGTCACTATCGCACAGTTACCTTAACATGTCAGTGTTCTCAGCATCAGGATATTCAACTGTCAATTATGTCCATTGTCGATCTTCCGGTGTTGGTGTTCTCGACAATGGCGTTGTAGACTTTCGGCGTTATCAGGTAGACCTATATATATATATATATATATATATATATATATATATATACCTGTATATACTAACTCAGGGATCACACTACAGTGTGGAAAAGGGTATACTTTTCACTTGCCTTACAGTACTCTACACAGTGCCATTACTTCACTTCAGTGAAATAAGATTCTGTGCAATGAGTTCAATAATTTGAGCTTTCAGGGATTTGTTCAGGGTAAATTAAAATTCAGTGAAATGAGATTTCAATGAAAGAAAGGCAGACCCATATATATATATATATATATATATATATATATATATATATATATATATATATATATACACAGGGTCTATATTAAATCATCAAACGCTTAGAAAAGCGAACAGTGATTTATCGACCCCATGTAAGCGAAAGCTTACAAACTCGAATGCTTAGAGCAGCGATTTTTTTCCAAGGGAAAAAAAAATCTCTGTTCCAAAAAAAAAATA